>NW_007000926.1:0-1435 GCF_000164805.1 Carlito syrichta | reverse complement strand
TTTTCAGCTGCTCAAAACAGTTTTAGAACTCACAATTTTGATGTATTTAGTGTTTTGACGATTTTTGTTTCACCTCTTCCACATCGGCAAAATGTTTTCTCTTTGAAGATATTTTCATCTGGGAAAACAAAACAAACAAAACAGTCGCTCTGGGCAAGATCTGGTGAATAAAGAAAGTAGGGCCTGGGAGACATGCTGTCTTTGAGTCAAAAGACAGCTGACTGTTCAGCGCAGTTTAGGCAGGTGTGCTAGTAAATCAAGCACTGTGAAATAGACAAATGTGTTGACAGAATCTCAAAAAGAAAAAACAACACCAAAAATTAGCTGAAGCCAATGTAGCCTAGCTGGTACACTGATGCTGATGGATTCCTAGAACACTTGCTTAAGGGGGGAAGCCCGTACCATAAAAGACCCCCCCTCCAAAACATAGTTCTGGAGTGTGTGTGTGTGTGTCCCCTTGTTTAATGTGTCATTTCATTTCTTCCTTCTATGCATGTGAGAATATAGAAATAACCAGTGATTACTAATGGCTTTTCACATTTATACCTTGAGAAAAGCTGAGTGTTATACTTTTGAGAACACAGAGATGTTCATTTAAATATTATATTAGGACTTTATGTGATTAACTAAGGCAATCAATTGGAATTACACACCTCAGAGTTAAAGTGTTAATTTAGTAAAATACAACAATAATATTAGAAGTTTTTTTTTTTTGGAATTTTTGTACAAAGTATTACTATTAGATTTAACCGTTTTAGATCTAATTATTTGATGCAAATTAATGTTTTGCTGTTTTTAAGATGTAATATTTTCCCTTATTGTCTATAACTTTTAAAAATCAGCAATTAGAAAGGTTTACACTTCCAAGGCTAAAAACTAGAATTTCAATAGTTCTTTGGAGAAAATGTGAAAAGAATCTTAACTCTGCCTATGGGAGAATTAACTGGAGAACTTCACTACCATGATGTGTAAAGTTAAAGGTCAGAAATGATAATTAAGAAATAGCATGTGGTCAGTCCTGCGACGGTCGTGGCAGGGGCGCTGCTGCTGCTGTGGGGGCTAGGCGGCGGCCCGCACCCTGCACCAGCCTTGCAGAATAAAAACGAGAAGGAGAAAGAATCACCAAAAGCAGGAAAAAGTGGGAAAAGTTCAAAAGAAGGACAAGACGCAGTGGAACCAACGGTATCTGATGCCATAAATTTCCCTCTGGGGAGACGGGGCAAGATGGCAATGGCATAGGTGAACTGGGGCCAAGACTGCAAACTGCTGAATAGACAGACTGTAAAGCAGAGGGAAAAGTGAACAAAACCAGAAGACCCTCATAAGGAAGAACAGGTCATTGCAGAAGAGAAATAAAAGCAACCCCACCTTCCCTCAAAAACAGAATTGAAGAGGGGGAGGGAAAGGGGTAAAAGAAGAAAAATCTACAGAAATG
>NW_007000925.1:0-2985 GCF_000164805.1 Carlito syrichta | reverse complement strand
TTTTAAGAGAGGGGCGGCTAAATTAGCAGGATCAGTATCCTTTGATGAGCCTATGGGCAAATGGGGGTTTGGGGGCCAACACAGAAAATATGGCAGATGGGTTGTGAGCTACTCATAAAAGGCCTGAATATTTGGGATTTCAAGGTATTCGTCATTTCCTTTAGGTACAAATAAAGCTGCAGAAATGTGTTAGGAGCTAGGGAGTCACTTTTTGGCCAGATTTCATCATTCCCCAGCTTATATTGTAGAATTTCCCCATACTTGTCCACCAGATGAAAAGGTCAGCTGGGGCAAAATGGGTCAGAGCCGGTGCTGGGGCTACAAAGCAGTAATAAAAGGAATCAGGGATACAACTGGGATGGGCTCTTGGTTTCATGGATTTGTTTTTGGGCCTTAACCATCCAGATTCCCTGCCAGGTCCCCAACAGGTTCAAAGAAATCAGTACGAAGGATTAGTCACCAGGGTGAGAGCATCCTCCCATCCTTGTGCCCACTGGAGATCAAGGGATGCTCTGCTCCACCATGTCTTGGAAGGCCTAGTACCAGGACTTTTGGTATGAGGTATCACCCAAAATGGGACTGGGAAAAGCCCAAACAACCCAGAAAGTCATCCAAACCAAAGCTGGGGGGTCCAAGAGGGCACATCCAAATATGTGGGTGTGTGAATGAAAAATAAGGGATGACTCACCAGAGGTGTAGAAAGGCATAGCGTGCAGTTGTTAAGAGTCTCAAGGTCCTTCATGGCCAGAGAAGAAAAGAGCAAAGAAACCAACACTTTGTCTCCCACCTGTATGGGCACTGGTGGTCTGAACTTTCTTTCGGGAACTTCTGCCTCCCTAGGGAGTAGCCTGAGGCAGAGGCCATCAGTTGTCCTCCGAGATCCAGATCAGTCCATGGGGAAACTCAGAGATCTTGGCTAGAAGAAAGTAAAGAGTTAAACTTAGTCCCTCACCCTGTCAGGCCACAGTGGTCTGATGTCTTTCCCTGGGATCTTCCAGCATGCTGAAGTGTAGTCTCAGCCAGAGCTTTCAGTTGCCACCAGGTTCCAACACAGTCCACAGAGGGTCACCAATTAAGAAATAAGAAAAAGAGAGAGAGAGAGAGATCTCAGATATCTTGGTGGGACCTCCAAAAATGTTAGGGTATGGACAGGGTGAGGGTGGATGGAGAGGTGGAGAGGCGAGGGGGGATGCAGCACCAGTAACTCAGAGATCTGAGTAATGCATAGAATTGCCAACACACAAAAAGGTTAAGAAAGAAAAGTTTATTTAAAAGTAAATTAGAAAAAGAGAAGGGAGAGAGAAAATTCACTTCCCCAAGATGGGTTGTGGGGGGCAAAGCCAGGAAGCCATAGCTCAAAGAGAACATGGCCACACCAGAGTCTAGCAAGGCAAAGGCCATTAGCTACTTGTGGTTGAGTCCTTTTAACCATTACCCTTGATGGGGGAAGATTATTAAGGTGATTGGGTGGTGGTCTGTCCCACATCATCACAAAGGGGTGGGCAAGCACAGGTACTGATGTCAGGTGATGGACAGCAGGCAGATGGGTGGGTTAGTCACAAAATTGTTGCCATGATGGGGTTTATTTGTGTCATGTAGGACACAAAGGGCTGATTAGGTTGAGGGGGACTTCCTGCAAGAGACTTGTTAGACATTTGCAATTCACAAACTCAGATATTTGTAATTTACAAACTCCTTGACCAAAGGTGGTCGTATTATCACTTTTATGACTTTGGTCAGTCAAAGGGTGATCTTTGATCTTCGACCTTGACAAGGAACCTGAAAGTTTACTAGAGATTTTATGCTAAACCATGAATGGTGGTCCTGGTCTTGCATCTGATGGAGATTTGCTGAGGGGGGATGGGATAGGCTGCTGCTTGTTCAGCAGTAGAATGTCTGAAGGCTTTCTAATGGTTATACTGAGGCAAAAAGATTAAACTAAGAATAAACTAAATTTCTTCTAGGTTTCTATAGGTACCTTTCACCATCTCAGCCTTCCCAAGTGCAGGGATTATAGGCTTTAGCCACCATACCCAGCCCGGAACTTCCATAGATTGATTTTAAGTCAATCTATGTTCAGTCTTTAGAACTTTTGCAAATTTCTACCTTCTGGCTTTCATAGGGAATGTACTCTACATGTTACTTGTGTTTACACCTGGCTTTTGGGGACTGACTGGCTCATGGCATTTATCGAAGCAAGAGTCTCTGCTGAGTCTAACTAGCACCCTGGGTGTTCCTGGGCCTGGGAGTAATAACTTTGGGGTTTTTCTGGGACTCCTCACAACTGAATGGCACCTCATATCCAATCATTGTCCACTTGCTGGCATTTAAGTGTACTGTGTGCTACATGCCCAGAACTGTGATCAGCACCCTTGATATATGTATAATTAATTTAAATAGAATCTCACATGTACTCTCTACCCAAAATCTGCAGGCACATTTGTAGTGGGGGGAATCTGGTGTATGAATAAATAGACACAAATTCAATAAGAAGTTCAACACGTTATGTGTGTTTAACTACATTTCAGTGGAAATGAAGAAAGGAAAGCTAGGAGGAGTAGATGAGTTGAACTTGAACTTCTTGTATGGGGGAGGACGTACGGATGACCTGAAGAAGTCACTATTCAATCCAGACAGCCCCAGGAGAGGCAAGGAGGAGGGGCTCTGAGCCTGGAGGGGATCCAGTGGCAGGAACAAAAGGGGGTCTGTAAGCACACTACAAGGTTGGGGGAGAGAACAGTCAAAGAAAGGCAGTATATCATTAAAAAGTTAAAAACTGGCTGGGGTTGGTGGGTCAGCCTGCAATCCCAGCAGTTTGGGAGGCTGAGGCGCATGGATTGCCTGAGCCTGAGGGTTCGCGACCAGCCTGGACAACTTGGTATGATATTGTCTCTACAATAAATAAAAAATTAGCCGGGCATGGTAGTGCACACCTGTAGTTCTGGCTACTTGGAAGGCTGAGGTGGAAGGATCACCAGAGCCCAG
>NW_007000924.1:0-971 GCF_000164805.1 Carlito syrichta | reverse complement strand
CGTTTTGGGTGAGTCAAAAGTTAGATATAGATATAGATTAGTAGCTACGTTTTGGGTGAGTCAAAAGTTAGATATATTGTGGGGTGGGAGTTGGTGTTCCCAACCCTAGCATTGTTCAAGGATCAACTATATTATCTATATTATATTACTTACATTTATTACGAATTTATTTGCATGTATTATATATAAATTGCTTAAGTGAAAATATTTTCAAAGATAAAGGTCTAGAAGTATTTATATCAAAATGTATGAATTTATACCAAAATATTAATTGTCTCTGAATGGAATAAGGCTTTTCTTTTTTATTTATTTATTTATTTATTTTTGCTTTTCTGTATTTTCTATAGTTTTAATATGATCATTTTTGACTTTTTTAACTGATTGATTTCTGAATGCTTTCCATTTTCTTTGGAAATATGACTAATGCCCATTACAACTTAGATTCTCCTGGCTAGTAGACTGTCTTGTGTGCTCCAGCATATATCTGCTTTAACTGAACATTAACCAACAATTACAGATCTCCATCTTATCAGATAAGAAGGATACTGTAATTGGGGCAGGGTGAGTACCAGGGTGTTAAGTAATTACTAAACAGACTCCAGTTGTTGCTCTCAAGAGGGAAAGAACCTCACACATAAAGCTTCAGAATGACCATGTTCCACGTTCCCAGGCAGTTACTGTATTTCTCTTCATTTTATCAGTCTTTGAGAAGCTCCTCTTTCCTTTTAATTTCTCTCATATTTTTACCAGTTGATATCTCCAGAGGAGCAGCAGCAACGATGATGATAATCAACAAATCAACCTTGGATTGGTGAAAGTAGGTCAGTTAAAAAAAAGTGGGGGGGAGAAAGGGGGACTTTAGCTATTTTGAGTGCAAACTTCAGAAAGTGTTTACCCCAACAGAGAACACATTGGCAATATTTGAATATTTTCATCTAATTTTAATTATTTGGAATAACTTGAGAAACCAA
>NW_007000923.1:0-581 GCF_000164805.1 Carlito syrichta | reverse complement strand
TTTTGCATGTGTTTAGCACTTGGACTTGCTCATCTGTCAATTAAAATCATACTTTTGGTGTTTATTTTTATTCTTTTTTAAAAAGAGATAAGAGTCTTACTCTGTTGCTCAGGCTGAATTGCAGTGGTGCAATCATCACTCATTGTAACTTTCCTAGCCTCAAAGGATCCTCTTGCTTGGTCCTTTTAAGTACTCCTAGCTAGGAATACTCCTAGCTAGGAGTACAGGCATGTGCAGCCACTCCCAGCTAATTTTTTTTTTAAGAGATGAGGTCTCTCAGTGTTGTCCCCTCTGGCCTCAAACTCCTGGCCTCAAGCAGTCCTCCTGCCTTGGCCTTCCCAATCAGTGGGCTATTACAGGCATGAGCTGCCACGCCCTGACCCCTGTTGGTTTTTCTTTTTTTTCTTTTTATTTTTTTTGAGTTGGAGTCTCGCTCTGTCACCCAGACTGGAGTGCAGTGGCCGCTCCCAGCCACCGCAGCCTCGACCTGCTGGGCTCCGGCAATCCTTCCGCCTCAGCCTTCCAAGTAGTTGGAACTACAGGCGCGCTACCACGCCTGGCTAATTTTTGACTTATTGTAG
>NW_007000922.1:0-503 GCF_000164805.1 Carlito syrichta | reverse complement strand
AAACTGGTTAATTTTAGGGACAAGAGATGGCGAAGACACACACACACACACACACACACACACACACACACACACACACACACGCTGTACCTGGGTCATTTTTGAGAGCCCAGAGTGTGGTTACATTTCCAAACAACAGCAGCATCCACCTTCTCTGCCAGTTTAGCCCGCATGGTGCTCCCACATCTGGCACCTGACAGCCCACTTCCCGGTCCGTGAGCCTTCGGCGCATCTCACGCCTGGGCAAAGGGTTCTGCGCTGCAGCCTCGGGAGGAGCTTTCACCCTCCAGGAGGAAGACCGGCTGGTTCACCGCTTTGGAGGCAACATTTTAGCGCCAAGCAAGGGCGGCGGGTCTGGGGGCGCCACCTGGCGGCGAGGAGCAGAACTGCGGCGCCTCCGCAGCTGCTCAGGCCAGAGCTGCCGCCTGCCCAGAGTGCGAGGACCCGCTTCTGATCCCGGCGAGGTGGGGGAAGGTTGGAGGCGTCGAGTCGCGATGGAGGTG
>NW_007000921.1:0-551 GCF_000164805.1 Carlito syrichta | reverse complement strand
CTGCCTTACTATAACCTGGGACCCCTGAGAGGGTGGTCGGATTCGCCAGCAGAGTCCTTCATGGTGGGAGTGCCTGGCGCATGGGCATGTCTCTGCCAGGGCACCCACACTTCTTCCCACCTTGTTCCCCAGGGAGGACCCACTCTTCCCTCACATGCGGTGCCTTGGTTAAAGGGAGGGCATGGCTCTTATACCTTCAATGTGGCGGGGACAGCCAGGTAACTCATGCCTGATTCCTCGGCACTCTGGGATACTGAGATGGGAAGATAGCTGGAGCCCGGCTGCTTGAGACAAGGTTGGACACCATTTAAGCCACCACCTCGACCCAAGCAGAACATAGAAAACCTTGGGTGAGGTAAAGACTCGTGGGAGGATAGCCTCTGGCCCATAGTTCAAGACCAGGAAGTCTACCAAATGGAAAACCTGTGATTACAGCAGTTTGGGAGGCCCAATAAGAGAGGATGGCCCGAGTTGGATGGTTTGAAAGCAGCCTGGGTAACCTAGTGAGGAAAGAAAAGAAAGACAGAAAGAAAGAAAGAAAGAAAGATGCT
>NW_007000920.1:0-1118 GCF_000164805.1 Carlito syrichta | reverse complement strand
AAAGTACTAAGATTTCATAAAATATATGAGGTAGGGAATACACAAAATATATAGTAAACATGAGGTGGGGATGTATGAAATATAGTGAACTAAATGCTACTTTTACAGCAAATAAGTTTCTTGGTTTCTTGGGTCTCTCAATAGCATGCTCTTAACCTAAATCTATTGTTGTCCTCTCAGGACCTCTGAACTTTTGAATTTCTGTAAATATTCTTGAACTTTGTTCTGGGGTTTGGTTAAGTGACCAATGAACATTTTGATCCTTCTGGGTGTTGCTTTCAGTCTTTATTCAGCAGGCTGGTAGCAGCATTTATCCTAGACCTGAGTATTTCCGACACTTCTGTGTATTCAGTGTCCCCTGAGCCTTGAGCTTTCACAGTTTGGGTGGTGGGAATAGGTACTCTTCCTGGTGATGTAATTTATGTGTCTTTTTTCTGCTATTCATCTTGGGCAGTTCTTTCTCTGGCCTGAGACGAGTTGTCACATGCACGCCTCAATCATATTCTGCAGAATATGTGAGGAGACAGATTTCCACCAGTCTCTGTTCCATTCCCTCCTCTCCTGTTGCTCATCCTGCAAGCTGGGCCTCACCATGTTCTCAGTCTCATTACTTCCATAGCCTCATTACTCAGCCTTATTACTTCCACCCCCTAGGGGTCCCTTCTTGTACCATGGCCTGGAAACCGTGTTAAGACAGTACACTGAGAATAATCACAGGGCCCACCTTGTTAGTTTCCTGTCTCTCATGCATCACCATCCTGCCATTGAAAATCAGTGTTCTATTACATATTTTGAGTATTTTTTCTTGGTGGTTTTAGGGGGAAGCTAAATCCAGTGCCTAGTACTCCATCTTGACTGGATGTAGAAGTCTCTCCCTTTCTCTTTCATCTCTGCCCATTTTGTTTTGTCTCTTCTTTCTCCAGCCCTGGTCTGTTCCTCCCTTCTCCTGTTCCTCCACCTCCTTCCCTACTTTCTTCCCAGACTCCTGTTCATGCTTTGGTTTCTCCTTCCCACCACGTTTGTAGTTCAAGCATCACCAGATTTGCATTTTCTGGAGAGATCTGTCTCACCCCAGTTGTGTCATTCATGTGTCCATCCATGGCCTAGTCACCTGTGGT
>NW_007000919.1:0-522 GCF_000164805.1 Carlito syrichta | reverse complement strand
AAGGTTTGCAGGAGAATGGAATTCTTCTTTCTTTCTTTCTTTCTTTCTTTCTTTCTTTCTTTCTTTCTTTCTTTCTTTCTTTCTTTCATTCTGTCTTTTCTTTTCTCACCAGGTTGCCCAGATTGTTCTCAAACCTCCCAAATTGGGCCATACTCTTCGCCTGGGCCTCACAAACTGCTGCAATTAAAGGCTTAACATTTGGTCTACATCCTGGTCTTCTTGCCTGGTCTTGAACTCTGTGCTAGAGGAGATCCTTCCTGCAAGGCCTACCCTCACCCAAGGTTTCCTGAGTTTTGCATCGGGTCGAGGTCAGGGTGGCTATAGTTTCCACCCTGGTCTTGAGCTCATGGAATCAGGCATTTTTCCATCTTGGCCTTCCTGAATGCCAAGAGACACGTGTGAGTCACCCGGCCATCCCGCACCCCAATGTTTTGAGAGTCACACACTCCCTTTCCCGAATTCAGACACTGGAAGGAGCGGGCAGATCCACACTGGGGAAGGAGGCTGGTGGAGGGTTGGGTG
>NW_007000918.1:0-757 GCF_000164805.1 Carlito syrichta | reverse complement strand
TAGGTCGTATCTCAGTGTGGTTTTGATTTGCATCTCCCTGATGATTAGTGAGGGTGAGCACTTCTTCATGTGTTTGTTGGCTTCTCGGATGTCTTCTTTTGTGAAGTGTCTGTTCATATCTTTTGCCCATTTTATAATGGAGTTGTTTGTTTTCTTCTTTTCAGTACGTTTCAGTTCCTTGTAGATCCAGGATGTTAAGCCTTTGTCAGACCTAGAGTTGGCAAAGACTTTTTCCCAGTCTGTAGGCTGTCTTCCTGCTCTCTTGATGGTTTCTTTGGCTTTGCAGAAGCTTGTCAGTTTAATAAGGTCCCATTTGTCTATCTTCTCTCTTAAGTCCTGTGGGTTTCGGGTTTTGTACAGGAATTGGATGCCAGTTCCGATTTCCATGAGAGTATTTCCTTCCTTTTCTAAGGTTCTTATGGTTTGAGGTTTTACATTTAGGTCTCTGATCCATTTGGAGTTAACCTTTGAGTTGGAGTCTCACTCTGTTGCCCAGACTGGAGTGCAGTGGCCGCTCCCGGCCACCGCAGCCTCAAACTGCTGGGCCCTGGCGATCCTTCCACCTCAGCCTTCCAACTAGCCGGAATTACAGGCATGTGCTACCACGCCCAGCTGATTTTTTGATTTATCATATAGATGAGGTCTTGCTGCCCAAGCGGGTCTCGAACCCGCGGGCTCAGGCAATCCACTCACCTCAGCCTCCCAGAGGCGCGGGATTACAGGCTGAGCCAACGAGCCCGGCTTGTTAATGATTCTA
>NW_007000917.1:0-865 GCF_000164805.1 Carlito syrichta | reverse complement strand
TCATGCCCAGTGTGGATCTGCTTCATTCTTCCAGGGGCCACGTCAGGGAAAGGGATCCAGAGACTCTCAAAACTTTGGGTAGTGGGGACGGCTGGGCCACTCATGAGTGTCTCATTGGCACTTGGGTAGGCCGGGATGCAAAGATGGCTGGAATCCGGGAGATCAAGACCAGGCTGGACACCATGGCAAGCCCCCACCTTGACCCCAAGAAAAACCCAGAAAACCTTGGGTGAGGGCAGGCCTGGGAGGGAGGATCACCTCTGGCCCAGAGTTAAAGACCAGGCATGAAGGCAAAGATGTCAACCAAATTGAAAGCCGGTGATCGCAGCAATTTGCGAGGCCCAGATGGAGAAAATGGCTCAATTTGGGCTGTTTGAGAGCAGCCTGGGCAACCTAGTAAGGAAAGAAAAGACGAAAGAAAGAAAGAAAGAAAGAAAGAAAGAAAGAAAGAAAGAAAGAAAGAAAGAAAGAAAGAAAGAAAGAAAGAAAGAAAGAAAGAAAGAAAGAAAGAAGAAAGAAAGAAAGAAGGAAGGAAAGAAAGAAAGAAAGAAAGAACAAATGAAGGAAGGAAGGAACAAAGAAAGAAAGAAAAAAGAAATAAAGGAAGAAGGGAAGAAGGGAAGAAAGAAGGAAAGAGGCCGGACTTGGCTCAGGATGTAATTCCACACTGTGGGAGGCTGAGGTGAATGAATTGTCTGAGCTCGAGTGTTCAAGAACTGACTGGGCAACTTGATGAGACCTCATCACTACAGTAAATCAGAAAAGTAGCCAGGTGTGGTAGTGCATACCTGTAGTTCTTGCTAATTGGAAGGCTAAATTGGAAGGATCACCAGTCCCCAGCAGATTGAGGCTGTGGTGGCCAGGA
>NW_007000916.1:0-431 GCF_000164805.1 Carlito syrichta | reverse complement strand
TGTCTAGCCACCTGTCTAACTAGTTAAAAAGCTGGTTATATCAGATTGGTAACCAGCTTGCTCCCTAGTTATTTCAGCTAGTTAACTCAGCTGGCTAGCTAGATATCTAGTCAACTAAGTAAGCTGGATAGACAGCTGGCTAGCCAGTTAAGTCAGCTAGTTGACAGATGGCTAGCCAGCTTGCTAGCTAAGTAGCTAGCTAGTTATATCAGTTGTCTAGCCAGTTTAGCTAGTCAGCTGTCTAGCTAGTTTAGTCAGCTGGCTAGCCAGTTGGCTAGCTGGTTAAGACAGCTAGTTAATTCAAGTGGCTAGCCAACTGGCTAGCTAGGTATCTCTCTAGTTTCATCCACTAGCTAGCCAGCTGACTAGTTTGTTGAGCCAGCTAGTTAAGTCAGCTGGCTAGCAAGCTGGCTGGCTAGGGAGTGACCTAG
>NW_007000915.1:0-766 GCF_000164805.1 Carlito syrichta | reverse complement strand
GAACTCTGCTGACCTAAGCTGAAAGTTATGTGTCTGTGACAGACATGGCTAACTTTAGAAACTAATTTTTCCTCTTTCCCATGAACTGCAGTTTCAGTTTAGGTATTAGATATAATTCAAACTCAGGTCACATTTGGGAGCCTTCTATTCAGTACAGGCATCTTTATAAGATTTAAAAGTATATTTGTAGAATTAGTATATACATATGGAGAGCTGTTTTCAGTTTTAGATGGTATAGATGATTATTTAGAGGTACCAGAAATGGCCAAGCACGAACTTTGGACTGGGCCACATTCCTAAGGGCCCAGCATCTACTTTGGACTGGGCTGCATTCTTTTAAACCTGTTTTAGCTACAATTAGTGTAGGGTTTTTTTTAATTATTATAGAAACTGAATTTATTTTGCTCATAGAAAGTATTGTAGAATAGGTCATGCTAACATCAGGGAATTATGTTAATTCAAGCATGATCAAACATGATATTTTGAGGTTTAATAAGAATGCAGCTAACTTTAGAAATTTCATTATTCCCATTTTCTACATTTGCAGTTTTAACTTTAGAACAATTTACAGTTTATATTTGGGTTTTATTTTTAGAAGCTGTATTGCTGATGATCAGCTTTATATATTAGGATTATGAATTAGAAACTTTTATAGAAGTTAAAATAGATATATAGGATTTTAGAATAGCCATTTTGTTAAGAGATTGTAATTCATTTGTTCCTAGAATGGCCCAGTGTGATCTTTGGACTGAGCCACATTCTTTAG
>NW_007000914.1:0-753 GCF_000164805.1 Carlito syrichta | reverse complement strand
TTCCCAAAGGTGCGGGATTACAGGCTGAGCCACCGAGCCCAGTTCATATGAATTCTTTATAGCAATTTCCAGGTTTGAGAAGAATGATTTTAACTTAATGGTCATTTCATTGAATCTGTAGATTGCCTAAAAGGCTTATTTTTATATTAAAGATGTAAACAAATTCAGGAAAAAAATGCATGTCAAATTGTCATTTATGACATCATCTTCAGAACTTTGACATCATAATTGGAGGGGACTGAGCAATCCTTAGGCTTCAAGTGCTTGTGTACAGTGCTCTGACAAATACCGTAGACATGGTGGATTTCATTACCAAGAAGTGAAGCAAACCATGTGGTCACACCTATTCATAAACTTCTCCAGGGATAAGTGACCATTCAACAATCCACTAACCAAGGTAGTCTTTTTTATTTTGTAATGCAGTATTTATTGAGAGGACAGAGAAGCACCCAAACTGGACGGGGACACTAGGGGTTGCCCACGTGGTACTCTTATTATTATGGTAACCGTATCCTGTTGGAGCTTGGTTATAGCACAACCACATACTATTTTAGCCTTTCTTTAGTTTAGACACTTTGGATGTTTTCAGTATTACATAACAACCTTTGAGCCTTTTTCTTAACAGGATTTGAACATCGCTTTAGCTAAGATCATCACCAATTTTCCAGAATTTTCAATTATCTAGATTTTTATACTAATAAGGAGCCCAAATACTTAGTACTTTTGTAAATCTCCATGTTATTTTGGTTTATG
>NW_007000913.1:0-1023 GCF_000164805.1 Carlito syrichta | reverse complement strand
TAGACATCCAGCTAGCCAACTGGCTTTACTAGCTAGCCACTTAGCTAGCCAGCTGGCTAGGTAGCTTCCTAGTTAAGTCAACTGGCTAGCCACCTGACTTGGTAGGTAGCTAACTAATTTTGACAGTTGGCTAGCTGGCTGTCTAGCTAGTTAAGTCAGCAAGTTAAGTGAGCTGGCTAGCCAGCTGGCTAGCCAGCTGATTTAACTAGCTGAAACTTCTAGTTAGCCAGGTGGCTAGCCAGCTGACTTAACTAATTAGCTACCTATGTATCCTGCAGTATTACCAGCTGATTTAACTAGCTGAAACTTCTAGTTAGCCAGGTGGCTAGCCAGCTGACTTAACTAATTAGCTACCTATGTATCCTGCAGTATTACCAGCTGACTTAACAACCTAGCTACCTAGCTAACAAGTGGGCTCACAAGCTGTTAACTAGGTGACTTAACTAGCTAGCCAGCTGACTAGCCAGCTGACTTAACTAGCTAGATAGCCAACTAGGCAGCTGCCTAGGCAGTAGAATTAACTAGCTGACTTAACTAGCTAGCCAATTGACTTAAATAGCTGATGTAACTAGCTAGCTAACTAGCTAGCCTGCAGAATTTACTAGTTGAAATAACTAGCTTGCTATCTAGCTAATTATCTTGCTATAAGACCAATTTAACTAGCTGAGTTAACAAGCTAGTTAGCTGACATAACTAGCTGACTTAAGTTGCTAGCTACCTAGCTATCCTACTGACTAAACTAGCTGAAATAACTAGCTAGCCTGCTGTCTAGCCATCTGAATTAACTAGATTTTTAACTACCTAGGGAGATGGCTAGCAAGCTGTCTTAATGAGGTGACTTAACTAGCTATCCAGATGGTTAGCTAACTGACTTAAATAGTTGATTAATTAGCTAGGTAGCTCACAGCCAGGTGACTAAACTATCTGACTTAACTAGATACCCAGTTGGATAGCCAACTGACATAATTAGTGTTCTAGCTCTCTAGCCACCTGGATAGCCAGCTGCCTTAACTAGCTGACTTA
>NW_007000912.1:0-705 GCF_000164805.1 Carlito syrichta | reverse complement strand
TATTTTAATGTCCAGCAGTAAAAAATATTTCTGTCAGGGACACTGGTGCCCAGAGCCCTTTATGAAATGCTAAATAGCAAGAAGCAGAGAACGCTAACCACAGTGTTTGACAAACCCAATGTGTACCTTACCATTGAAGTCTGCCGGACACTGGAATCGACACCTTAAAGCAGAAATCCAAAGTGCAAAAGTATATCCAGAAATAAGTAAGAGTACTTTGGTTTTACTCTCCAACAGGCCTGTAACTGGGTTTCATTACTACCATACATAGGCATATTAGAGGGCAAATTCCAAGCAGAAGGAAGTGAAGTAGCAAGCACAGGTTCACATAGTGTTATATGTGGGTAACTGAACTGTGTATATATATATATTTCTAAACTTTCTGATAGAAAATTTGATCTAAGTCAATTAATCAAATCGTAGTTGTCACACTCTTGGACAATGAAATGCACGGTTGCCATGACAATGGCCAGGGGCGGAGGCAGGCTAAGAGTTTCAGCACGTAAAGAAACCAGGAACGTTCTACCTGGCTAGACGCAAGAAAACAAAACTCCATCTAGATTATTCCCTCTGGAAACTTGACCTTGAAGGAAAGGTAAGCAACATATCTGAGCAATTTTGGCTTACAGGAACAAAAGCTGCATCGTTACTTCTGGGAGGCAGAAACTTAAGAATGGCTCAGAGAGTCAGAGAGAAATGGAAACT
>NW_007000911.1:0-774 GCF_000164805.1 Carlito syrichta | reverse complement strand
GGTTTTGTTCACGAATTGGATGCCAGATCCGATTTCCATGAGGGTATTTCCTTCCTTTTCTATGGTTCTTATGATTTGAGGTTTTACATTTAGTTCTCTGATCCATTTGGAGTTAACCTTTGTGCATTGGGATAGATAGGGGTCCTGTTTCAATCTTCTGCATGTGGTCAGTCAGTTTTCTCAGCACAATTTACTGAATAGGTTCTCCTCTCCCCAGTGGTAAATGGTGGGGGCTTTGTCGAAGATGAGTTGGTTGAGAAATTGAGGTTTTGCTTTTGGAATCTCAATTCTATTCCATTGATCTATATGCCTGTTCCTGTACCAATACCAAGCTGTTTTGATGATTGTAGCTTTATAGTAAAGTTTGAAGTCTGGTAATGTGATACCACCTGCTTTGTTTTTCTTTGCTGAGGATTGTTCTGGCTATTCTTGGACGTTTGTGTTTCCATATGAATTTCTGTTTTGTTTTTTCTAGGTCTGAGAAGAATGCTGTTGGTAATTTGATGGGTATTGCATTGAATTTGTAGATTGCCTTAGGTAAGATGGACATCTTCACAATATTGATTCTTCCGATCCATGAGCATGGGATATTTTTCACTTGTTCGTGTCATGTTTGATTTCTTTGAGCAGTGTTTTGTAATTTTCATTGTAAAGGTCTTTCACGTCTCTGGTTAGGAATATGCTAAGGCATTTCATTTTTTTTTTGTGGCTATTGTGAATGGAATTGTGTTTTTTATTTGGGTTTCTGTTTGTTTATTATTGGTGTAGAGAAAG
>NW_007000910.1:0-909 GCF_000164805.1 Carlito syrichta | reverse complement strand
ATGAATAGAATAAGATAGAGTTCAGGTAATAGCTGAGTACTTGTATCTAGCCATGTGAAAACTGCTGTTTTTGTTGTTTAAATAAGGCAGTTTTAAATTATTTTGATCTGTGACTTACAGTTCTTGACAAATTGAAAGAAATCCTGACCAATTGATGTAAAAACTTCTTTCATAAAATTACATCTCATATAAGTACTCTTTGCTGTAACTACCCTACTATTAGAAAGGTGGAACTCATTGAAAAGTGTAATTGAAAACACTGAAAGAGCCTAGTACACAGGATGATATGTTTTTTAAAATGAAGGGAAAAGTTTGATAATGAATAATAATGGCTTGATACCAGAACTTGAATTTTTTAAAAGTAGACTATAGTAATCAACATGGGAGATAATAACAGTTTAAATAAGAAGATGGAGAGGAAGAAATGAACCATGTAAATATGGAAGAGAAAAAAAAATTCAGCACTTAGTAATAATAGTGATATTTACCCTCAGGTTTTGTGCTTTTGGTGATAGGTAGCATGATGCAGTGAATTTTGCAACTGAGGAGAGGTGGGGGTTCATAAAAGGAACATTTCACTGTTTTATCTCTACTGAGTTTCCTTTGATTTGGCACCAAGACACCTAGTTTGAGACCCAAGGCCTGGAGTGTTGGTAGGTAAGTTCAGTTGAAAGTATTGTGTGACCGGGCTCAGTGGCTCAGCCTGTAATCCCGCGCCTTTGGGAGGCTGAGGTGAGTGGATTGCCTGAGCCCGCGGTTTCGAGACCCACCTGGGCAGCGAGACCTCATCTCTACAATAAATCAAAATCAGCCGGGCGTGGTAGCGCATACCTGTAGTTCCGGTTACTCGGAAGGCTGAGGCGGAAGGATCGCTGGAGCCCAGCAGGTCGAGGATGCGGTGGCCGGGAG
>NW_007000909.1:0-601 GCF_000164805.1 Carlito syrichta | reverse complement strand
TGAATAGTGCTGCAATAAACATGCATGCACAGGTATCTTTTTTGTAGAATTATTTGAGTTCCTCTGGGTATATTCCCCGGGAGGGGGATTCTTTAAGTGATAAAGAGTGGAACCTCACATTATACTTAATAACACTTCAAAATATCTAGAAACTGTGATTGGAATAGATAATTCTATTTACTATTTAATGAGTTAAAGAGTTTTTTTGTTTTGTTTTGTTTTTTAAAGTGCTCAGAAGGGCATGGAAAATTATCCTAGAAAAACTGACAAAGATTCAGAGTGGTTACAATGGGCACTGGCACCATAAGTTTTTCTTCTGAACACAACACATTCAGTGGAAGCCAAATGGAAATTGAAACCCTGGAAAAGTGCCATTTATGTTAAATAATGGCTGTAGGCAACCCTGATTCTGATTTCTGCAGTGGTAGAGGGCAAACACTCTTCATTCCCAGTGGTTTTTCACTTGATGTTTGGGCTGATGGAGACCGCAGGTCACACCAGGAGCACTCAGTGAGGTTTAGCACAAGTATGCACGTCCCCCTTTCTTTCCTCCCATGGACTCTGTTTCCATGGCCAAGATGTACTCTGTTATTGTGGCTTA
>NW_007000908.1:0-691 GCF_000164805.1 Carlito syrichta | reverse complement strand
ACATGTCTGTGTTTTTGAGGAAAAGGCAGTATGGAATGGAAAACGAAGGGATGAGAGTTATAGACATAAACCTGAGAACATTTGATGCTGAGAATAGTTGGGAATGATGGGGAGAAAATTCCTGTGTGTTTCAGAAGGTAGTTAGTTATTAGAGGCCAGAGTTTTAGGACCTTTTTTCAGACTTTTGCTCCATGAGGGAACATCAGCTTACAGGCTTTGCCTCCTTCTTGCTGGCAAAAGCACACTCCAGTGGTTTACCATTGCATGCTTCAGCCTGTACCTTTTTGGGTTATGGAGACGAAAAGACGGCTTTCTCCTCTTTCTGGGGAATATGAGTTGACCTTGTATCATACTTGCATCTTAAATATTTCAATTAAATTAAATTCAAATTAAAACAATATAGCTAGTATTCCACCTATTGGTAAAACTTGGTTGCTTGCTGTGTTCAAGATACTAATGTAACCACAGTCTATTTCTTGGTCAATGTCCCAAAATATAGGTTTCTTTGTTTTTTTCCAGGTATGTGGCTGGGTGGACACAATGTATATGTTGTTTAATGAGCTGCTTGGAAAGTTTGAGTGTGTGTGTGTGTGTGTGTGTGTGTGTGTGTGTGTTGGAAATGTGCTGTGAGTACAGCCAATATGAGATATTTTAATATCTGGTTATCTGACCATATGTTTTTCATTGTTTT
>NW_007000907.1:0-887 GCF_000164805.1 Carlito syrichta | reverse complement strand
TGTGTTCCTTATTCATGTCTCAAACTTCAGTTTCACCAATATATCATCCTCGCTTATCAGTTAATGCTTCATCAGAAAGGGGTACTTTCTGTCTTATGCACACACTTCCAAAGATCAAAAGGGGCCCATCAATGGGATCCATGGGGCTTTGCCTCTGGCACGGCCGCTTTAGCTGGGGCCTTGCTTCCAGATAGCGTTTTTCCCATTTTCAGGTAACCCTTACTTTGCCTTCTGTTAGGAGTTGTGGCTCCTGACACCAGATACTCAAAGACATTATGTCTTTAAGCTTAGTCCCACAGACCCAGATTTCAAATCATTTATCCACTTGATCCTCATTTATTTCATTTACAATCCAAGAGGTTGTATCAGAAGATTGGATTTATTTTTTTTGAGTCGGGGTCTCATTCTGTCACCCAGAGTATAGTGACCCCCACAGCTTTAACCTCCTATCCTCAGGCAATCCTCCCTCCTCAGCCTCCCGAGTACCTGGGATTGCTGGCACCACCATGCTGGGCTCATTTTGTTGATTTTTGTAGAGACAGTGGTCTCACTATGTTGCCCAGGCCAGTCTCAAACTCCTGGGCTCAAGCAATTCTCCCATCTCAGCTTCCCAAAGTGCTGGGATTATAGGCCTGAGCCACCACCTGGCCTCCAGATGATTGTTATAAAACAGCAGCACTCAACAGGAGATTGTTTTCCTCCTAGAGATAGTTGTCACTGTCTGGGAATATTTTTGGTTTTCTTGATGAAGGCGGGGATGCACTGGCATCTTGTGGATAGAGACCAGGGATGCTGTCCTATAGTCTACAGTGCATGGGACAGACCCTCACAACACATATCAACAACGCTCCACATGTCAACAATTCACTGGTGTCAAAACTGCTATA
>NW_007000906.1:0-581 GCF_000164805.1 Carlito syrichta | reverse complement strand
TACATAATAAGAAAACCGCCTACAAAAATGCCCTGGACCACATGGCTTTCCAGCAGAATTCTATAAGATATTTAAGGAGGAGCTGATACCAATCCTACTGAAGGTATTCCAGGTGATTGAGAAAGATGGAACTTTCCCCAAATCATTTTATGATGCCAACATCACATTGATACCCAAGCCATGTAAAGACCCAACAAAGAGAACTACAGGCCAATATCTTTGATGAACATAGATGCTAAAATTCTCAACAAGATCCTAGCAAACCAGATTCAACAACACATCTCAAAAATCATCCATCATGACCAAGTAGGCTTCATCCTTGGGATGCAAGGCTGGTTCAACATTCATAAAACCATAAATGTAATTAAATAGATCAACAGTTGATAAAACAAAAATCATATGATTATATCATTAGATGCAGAAAAAGCTTTTGATAAAATCCAGCACCCTTCTTGGTAAAAACCCTCGAACATCTAGGCATATGCGGAACATACCTCAAAGTAGTAAAAGCCATCTATGAGAAACCCATAGTCAGCATACTCCTAAACGGACAAAAATTGGAACCATTTCCCCTGAAAACT
>NW_007000905.1:0-883 GCF_000164805.1 Carlito syrichta | reverse complement strand
ATGCTGCCCATCAAAAGAGACTGGATTAAAAAAATGTGGTACATATACACGATGGAATACTACGCAGCCATAAAAAGAACAAAATCATGAATTTCGCTGCAACCTGGATGGAACTAGAGTCTATAATACTGAGTGACCTCTCACAAAAAAAAAAATCCGAATATCACATATTCTCACTCATATAATGGACCTTGAACATCCAATGCAATACTATGAGAAAATGACGAATGGTACTGGGAAACTATGGGGGGGATGGGGATGGGATTAACAGTAGCAAATATCTGTCGGGGGATGGGAAAACACTTCTTATCTACAGGGTGCCTGAATGAAACGTCATTGTACACCTAACCCTTAACTGTACCGCACAAAACCATAATAAAAAATACTGATTAATGAAAAAAAAAAAGTAAACAACAACAAAAAATAGATGTTGGCATGGATGCAAAGAAAAGGGAATTCTTATACATCATTGGTGGGTATGTAAATTAGTACAGTCTCTGTGGAAATTGGCATGGAGATCTCTCAAACTACAAAAATAGAACTGCCATTCAATGCAGTAATCTCACTACTGGGTATCTACCCAAAGGAAAATAAATCATTATAGAAAAAGATACCTGCATTTGTATGTTTATTGCAGCACTATTTATAATAAAGTCATGGAAATGGTTGACTAAATGAAGAAAATTTGGTATATATATATACACCACAGAATACTCTTCAGCTATAAAAAGAATGAAATCATGTCCTTTGCAGCAACATGGTTGGAGCTGGAGGTCATTATCCCAAGTGAAACAACTCAGAAACAGAAAACCAAACACAGTGGGTTCTCACTTTTTTTTTTTTTTTTTGAGTTGGAGTCTCACTCTGTCGCCCAGACTGGAGT
>NW_007000904.1:0-353 GCF_000164805.1 Carlito syrichta | reverse complement strand
CTAGTCAGCTGGCTAGCTGGTTAAACTAACTAGTTAAATCAGCTGATTATCCAGCTGGATAGCTAGTTAAGCCAGCTAGCTAACTAGTTAAGTCAGTTACTATAGTCAGCTAGCTAACTAGTTAAATCAGCTAGCTACGTCAGCTAGTTAAGTCAGCTTTCTAAAAATTTCAGTTAGCTGGTTAAGTCAGCTAGCTAGCTATTTAGCTTGCGAGTTAAGTCATCTGGTAGAGTCATCTAGCTAGCTGGTTAGCTAACGAGTAAAGTCAGTTGATAAAGTAAGCTATCTAGCATGTTAGCTAATGAGTAAGCTAACAAGTTAGCAAGCTGGTTAGGTCAGCTAGCTAGCTAGGT
>NW_007000903.1:0-445 GCF_000164805.1 Carlito syrichta | reverse complement strand
CATTCCACAGAAATTCCCTACAATCCACAAGGTCAAGCCATAGTTGAAAGAGCTCACCAAACTTTAAAAAATCAATTAAGTTACAAGAGAGGAGTATAGCTCTCCTCACCACATCCTGAATCACACTTTATTTGCTATTAATCATTTAAATTTGGACTCTTCAGGCTATTCAGCTATGGCTAGACATTGAAATCCAGTTGGAAGTATAAAACCTCTGATAAAATGGAAGGCTCTTCTTACAGGAAAAGGGGAGGGCTTGCTTTATTTCGTGCTCAAGTGAAAAATGTTACTAATCATAATTTTTCTTATCAAGGGCATTCCAACTCCCTCCTTATTTGTTTTTATGATAATTCTGCTTTTAATAATTATCAGGCTTCTTGCTTAATGTCTACCTTTAAGTCTCTGAGTACAGAAAGTCCTTATCAGGACAATATCAAGGACGGTT
>NW_007000902.1:0-330 GCF_000164805.1 Carlito syrichta | reverse complement strand
CTAGTAACTGACTCTCCTCTGTTATTGGCTCCTCAGTGACTGTCCCTTCTTTATGTTTGGTGTCTCATTGAATGGCCCTCCTCTGTGAAAGGTGCTTCAATGACAGGCTCTTCTCTTTAATTGGAGCCCTAGTGAATGACCCTTGCCGGGAACCAGCCGACCTGAGGGGAGTTGGACCCGCTCCAGGGAATCAGGACACGGCGAGAAGAAACAACTCAAAGGCAGTTCTTCTGGGATCAGTCTGATCAGGACTGAGTCCATTTATTCTCAGTTCTTCACCAGAATTTATACCATTTTTCAAGACCTCCAGCAGTATGAAATATTTCTGCT
>NW_007000901.1:0-309 GCF_000164805.1 Carlito syrichta | reverse complement strand
TTTCTTATAGTATTATGATAACTGTTCAAGGTTCACTTATGAGTGAGAACATGTGATACTCAGTTCTTTGTGTCTGTGATACATCACTCAGTATTATTGACTCTAAGTTTCCGGCCTCATTTGTACAGTAGTCCCTGGTATGACTATGCCAGCTACTGGACCAGCAGCCCCAAGCTGCTGCTGCCCCAGGTTACCCCTCTGTGGGCAGCAGTAACAACACAGCCCAGTCTGGGAGGAGCAGTCAGACCTCCTGAGTGATTATGCCCCAAAATCTGCAGTGAGCTCCCAAAAGACTTCCAGAGACTTGGA
>NW_007000900.1:0-649 GCF_000164805.1 Carlito syrichta | reverse complement strand
TGCTAGCCATCTGATTTAACTAGCAAGGTACCCTGCTAGGTAGCTGGCTAGCCAGCTGACTTAACTAACTGACTTAACTAGCTAGATATATAGCGAACCAGCTGACTTAACTAGCTAGCTACCTAGATAGACAACTGGCTGCCCTTCTGACTTAACTAGCTGATTTAACTAGCTAGCCAGCTGGCTGGCCCACTGACCTAACTTGCTGACTTAACTAGCAAGTCAGCTGCCTGGCCAGCTGAATTAACTAGCTGACTTAACCAGGTAGCCCGCTGGCTAGCCAGCTGACTTAACTATTTAGCTACCTAGCTAGCCAGCTGGGAAGCCAGCTGAATTAACTAGCTGATTTTAATAGCTAGTCAGCTGGCTAGCCAGTTGACTTAACTAGCTTCTTACCTAGCTACCCAGCTGGTAAGTCACCTGACATAACTAGTTAACTTAACCTGCTACCCAACTGGCTAGCCAGCTGACTCAACTAGCTGAATGAACTAGTTAGCCAGATGGCTAAAGGGTGAGTTAACTAGCTCTCTATCGAGCTAGCTAGCTGGCTAGCCAGCTGACTTACCTAGCTCAGTTAATTAGCTTGCCGGCTGGCTAGCCAACTGACTTTGTAGATCGCTACCTAGCTAGACAGCTGGCAAGCCAGATG
>NW_007000899.1:1449-128543 GCF_000164805.1 Carlito syrichta | reverse complement strand
CACAGACACAGGTCAATAAAATCGAGAGACAGTGTAGGTCATAAGGTCAACAACAGACGTGATCTAAACTAACAGTTACAATGATAAAATCATAAGTCAAAATAAGCGAAAGGGAGAAGTGCAGGAGGGAAAACAGATATACATACCAACTATCAGGTGAGAGAGAGACACAGGGCTGGGAAGAAGTGAAAAAAGACAGGTAAGAAAGAGTCCCTAAAGAATACTGATAGCTAAACAGAGACAGGCCAAAAAAATCCAGAAACAGTATAAGTCAGAAGGTAAACACCAAACGTAATCTAGACCAACAGTTTCAATGATAAAATCATAGGTCAAAATAAGCGATCACACTAGAGTCACTTCTGTGATCTCCGATTCCAGCCTCTCCCTTTTGTTTTTCGTTGCAGCATAGGGGTGGGGCTTTGTCTCCTGTTTCACACTGTTGCCTTAAAAGCTGAGGTAAAGTTTGTTGCTAGGTGGGCGGGGCAATGGAAGTCTGCCTGGAGAATGGCAAGGCAGTTTAAGCAGGTCTGTTTTTCTCCGCTTGTCTGTGTCCTCTGGGTTGGGGTCTCACGCTGTGTGCCTCAGCCAGGGTGGACCCGGAGTTCCAGAGCTCCAAAGTTCCAAAAGGCAGGCTGTAAATGACGAGAGTGGCACTGGGTCCCTACAGAGTATTCAGCCAGTAATGGAACTGGTGTCTCTCAAGTTCAAATAATTTAATGTGAAATTCAGAATCAAATTTACTATGTAATAGTGACCTACAGAGAAAAGGCTCAGTCTACCCATCTATGGCACCAAGGAGGACCCACACCGGGATTCACGGACATTCTTCAAAGAACATTCTCAACTTGAATAACCCCATTGTCATTATGTTCAAATCTAAACTTTCTACAAGGCTTTTTCACCTACCTAAAAACCTCATTCCTTTGAAAACAATATTGATGGAGAGATACAAACCCTTATTAATTCTAAATGTTAAAAAAGGAGAGGTGTCAAAAATAGCTTTTTAGGATCATGCTCTTCCTTTTTTTTCTTTTGAGTCAGTTTCACTTGGTTGTCCAGGCTGAAGTGCAGTGGCATGCTCACGACCACCACAGCCTCAACCTGCTGGGCTCAGATGATCCTTTTACCTCAGTCTTCCAAGTAGCTAGAACTACAGGCACAAACCAACATGGTAAATATATACTGGCTACTTTTTTTGATTTATTGTAGAGATGAGGTCTCGCCAAGTTTCCCAGACTGGTCTCAGACCAACAGGTTCAGGAAATCATCTCACCTCAGCCTCTCAAAATGCTGGGATGATAGGTGTGAGCCACCGAGGATCATGCTCTTAAAGATGTTAAATACAGTATGATAATTGAATTTTTAAGCTGCTGGTTAGCCATTATTTTAATTATATGCTTCAGTATTTAAACCAAAGAATAAAATATACAATTCTGGAAATCACTAAAGAATAACACTTGAGCATACTTGAAATGAAGATGGAAATTTTTTAAATGATGGAGAGAATAAGTATCTACAGAAAATAGTGCTAATTCACAGCTCAGGTCTATGATACATAGCTTCATAGAACCTTTTAAGGAACAATTGTTCTTATCATCTAATGTGGATTAACATCATATTACATTTTGGTGGAAAACTTTGATTTATTTTTGCAAGAATTATCAATGTCAATAGCAATAGCAGTGATTCTGAGTGTAACTTACATTTGTCTACTGTTACTAAACATCATTCAGGTCTTTGCAGCAGAGTTGAGAAGCATTTGGTCTTACAATTCCAGGTAAAATTTGGTAAGCTGGTAAATATATATCAGAGTAATGACCAGCAAAGGAATTAAGAAAGCACAAGCTTGCTACTGGTTAAGGAAGAACACAGGATAACGTGACATATCAGTACCACTTTTCTGTTTATCATAATTTTGGATGTCATCAAACTGTTGGTTCCTACCCATAAAGACATTTTCAAAGTTACTTTAATTTTGGTAAGAATTTAAATATTAATCAGCAAAACAGAAGGGTGAGAAATAGTTTCCCTTTTTGCTTGGCTCAACAAATGTTTATTTTTTTTAACTTTATTTCCTCAATTTTTTCTCTCCCACAAATATGCTCATTTGTAACTGAATCAAAATAGGTATTTTCTGACCTGTGGTGCCACCTAATGACATAAAACAAACTCTCACCAAGTTCATACTGCTTTGAAAAAAATAGCAGTCATTCAAATCCAGTATGTATTAAGCCTCATTATTGAAAGGACAGGTGTATACCAAACTTCAAAAATTCTAACAAGGTACAATTCTTACAAAACAAAACAAAACCTCACTATTATCCTATGTCTTTAGGTAATTAAGAACGAAGAAAAATAGTTTTTAAAATATTTACAATAAAAGGAAACCTGAAGGGGAAACAAATTTGCAGAAATATTAGAAAGATGAATCTACATCTACTGTCAAAAAATATCTTTTTTCCTAGTGAAAAAGGTTCTACAATGTTTAACTAGAGCAAATTAGACTAATGACACCATATGCCATAGTATAACATCTATTTAATAGCTTTGAGACATCTCAAGAAGGCAGTGAAGCACCTTGCTGGTTAGAAAAATAAAACTCAGGCAGTTAGTACAGAAAATATAAAACCATAAATGGAAATTACCTGAGTTGTTCTATAAGTAACACCATACAAACTCACTCCCAAATCTATCAAAGGCAATAGGTGTATGTTTACATATAATTCTTTGGAAGAAATGGAATTAAACAAAAACAGGCTTTCAACCTATTTTCACCGGAGGCTCATTAACACTCATTTTGTTTTTACCAAACACAAATTTAGGGCCCACATATAAACACAGACTTTTTCTAATAAGGAGGTTGTGAAAATAACAGTAAAGAGATAAATGAATTTTAAAAGCTAATGTCGGCTGTGTTTGGTGGCTCAGCCTGTAATCCCAGCACTTTGAGAGGCCGAGGCGAGTGGATTGCCTGAGCCTCGGGTTAGAGTCCAGTCCAGACAACTTGGCAAGACTTCATCTTTACAATACATAGAAAACTTGCCAGATGTGGTAGCACACACCTGTAGTTCCGGCTACTTGGAAGACTGAGGCAGAAGGATCACCAGAGCCCAGCAGGTCGACACTGGGGAGGCTGTGAGCATGCCACTGCACTCCAGCCTGGGCATCGGAGTGAGACTCCAACTCAAAAATAATAATAATAATAAAATAAATAAATAAAGGCTAATGTCTAAAAACCTACTTAATGCCAAATTTCTCCTGTACCCAATATAAAGAATATCACTGAGGGTAACAATCAAGAAAATTCTGGAAATATATATAATGTTTAGGCCACTGAATGAAGATAAGGGAATTTACAGATTGATTATTAATTTAACTCCTAGGCCAATCCTTTTTCTGTTTTTTTTTTTAAATGCAAAGCTCTCAAATCAGCTATTATATCATAAAGGACACAAACTGAAATAGTACCATTCTAACACCGGATCATAAAATCCAAAAATCACATTTTCTGAATGCTGCTATCAGCATACCACTAAGAATGTCTAGCTGCTATGTGATGATCTGATATGATCCATTCTCCCTAACTTTACCTTATGTTGTTGTCTGAGGTTTTGGTGGCCATTCTGGACCAACCAAGAAGTCCTGTGAGAGGACATATACCTCGCCTTTGATGTCTTCTTCCTACAGTCCAGGGGCCAGGACAAGCAGCACTTTCCCCACCGATCCTTGATTCCTCCACCATGATAGATACAAGGGCATTGACAAGAACAATGATGAGCATAGTTATGAACATATATAACATATATATGTTATATGGTACACATACTATCTGAAGAACCTGGTCAACACAGACAATTGAATACAGCATGATGAATAATATGGAAAAAAATAAGATAATCACAGATGAAACAAAAAATAATTCTTGTAGTAAGGTTGCCTGAGGGTCTTCCTTTTGAAAAGGCAATTGTCACTATGAGTTACTGAAAACTGGACATAAAGAACACAGTGATATTTTCAATTCTGCATATTACATTCACCAAATTTGGTTTCATTGTGTAAGTGTGAAGAATTCCAATACAAGCTTCTTGTATTACAAGCATCTGAATGTGGATACCACATTTTATACCAAGATTGACCCAAGAAACTCCCCAAATATTGAAATCCAATGCATATGACAATATTAGATAAAATGGAAAAAAGAAGTGCCACCGATATAAGACCTGGAGGTGGTCTTTGTGCCACAAGTTCCTTCCAGTCAGGATTTAAATTCATTGTAAATACCGTACCAAAATGACTGCCAGATCAATGAAGAGAAACAGGAAGTCTTCTAGGTTACTTAAGGTAGAATACAGGTGAATAATACTGAATTACTGAATAATATTGTACAATGATTTAACCACATGGAAGGAAGTTATTAAATTTAAACACACAGAAGGAAGTTATTAAAGCAACATGGCCTTCCCTGATAAGGTCTGGCACACAAGAAATATTAGAAGTTTTAGAGGTAAATGGAGATGCCACTGAACCTTAAGTTCTGACAAGAAAATCCCTCCAGTGCCCTCTTCAAAGCACCACAATCATTTGCGCCACCACCACACATCCCAACAAAGTAATCAACATTTTGTAATGCCTCTTCCAACTGGGTCTTCTGGTCAGGTGCCACACGAGCAAACACAGTGCCATGAAACGTCAACTTAGAAACAAGGTCTTGAAAATGCTTTAGTATGACTGAAAATGATTTTCCATTTATTGCAAAATGATAGCGAGTCACCTGAGGGTCCTCTAAGCCATCATGGACCAATTTAATGGGAAAAGCCTCTGAGTCAATTGCTGATGAGTTACTACAATGTGTTAGGGAATCTGCATAATGTCAATTTATCTTGGCAATTTTTCCATCCTTTGGAGGCAATGCTTCAGCAATAATAACTTTATCCCACAGTAGACTCATTCCACAATCTCTGGCCACAGAGACAGCCGTCAACATATTGTCACCTGTGATCATGACAGTGCAAATATTGGCTTTATGCAAATCTTCGCATACTGCAGGTGTTTCTTGCTTTAATTTGTTCTGCATTTCAATTAAACTCATAAAAACCATGTTGTTTACAGTGCCATCTCTGCTAATATTCTGTACTTTATGCCATGTCAATTTTGAATACAATTTTCTGTGTGCAAGAGCAATCACACCAAAACTCCGTTTAGAGAAGTCTTCCAAAACCTTTTTGAAACCAACAGGAACAGTTTCAGGTTTACAAAGACTGGCAATCACCTCCGGTACTCCTTTTATCCATCTTCTTATCTCCTATCACTCTGGCAAAGCAGAAGAAAATGGGAACTGGCAAATTATTACTCTCTTATATAGTTCAAATATCTCCATTTCTTCGTTTCCTGCAGGAGTTGACTCAGGAAGCAGTTTTTGGGAGGACGAACCACCATGGACATCATTCGATTATGAAGTGCTGTTTCTTCTTCAACTGCTTCTTGCAGAATCTATCCAAAGGTTTCAAACAGTTTCAAATCAAGTGGGTCACCAGGAAGTACTCCTTCAATTTTTGTAAATGAATGACAAGTAGCCATACATGCAACAAACTCTGATTTGGACAACATCTCATTGCAAATGTTTTCTTCTGGTAAAAGAAATTGTGTATTTTCCACTCGTTGAATCTCCCAAAGATCAAAACCATCTTCAGTAAGAGTTCCGGTTTTATCAAAGCAAACAAAATCCAGCTGCCCACAGATGTTTATCCCTTGGGGACTAATACAGAAAACACCAAATTTTTTCAGTCTTCTCTGAGCATACATAATACCAGCAATCATTGCAACAGGAAGTGCAGGTGGTACGGCAATTGTAACAAAATCAAGAGACTCAATAATTATTACCCCAACATAGACTTCATTTAAAATGCTATAGATAATAGTGTAGATAAACACAATACCTGCCACTGCCACAAGACACGGGGGATACAAGTGGGCATCTCTGTCAAGTTTAAAATCGGTTGATTTGGAATACAATATGGAATGAACAAACTGTCCTTTGGAAGTACTAAATCCTGTTCTAACTACTATGGCTCTGATATGTTCTCCGGTGTAGAAACAAGTCTCACGGCACAATGCAGGTACCATTAGTAAGTACTGCATCACACGGCATTATTGTCCCATTTAATGGGATGACCATGATATCCCCGGGGACAAGGTCAACAAGATCTCTTTTATTTCTTCATTACTCTACAAACTGAAACTCTCACAGTACTGTAAGCTGCCACCATATGATACAACACAATATACTGCTTTCTGATGGAATATAGTGAGCTTACAATTGACACTATAGACATAATCACAATAGCAAGAGCATTGTAATGGTATTCACCAGTGCTACAGCATTGCACTGAACTGCTGGAAAATGTAAAATAGGTTTAGAACCTCTTTTTTTTTTTGAGGTGGAGTCCCACTCTGTCACCCAGGTTGGAGTGAAGTGGCATACTCATGCCACCCCAGCGTCGACCTGCTGGGCTCCGGAGATCCTTCCACCTCAACCTTCCAAGGAGCTGGAACTACAGGTGCGCACTACCACACCCATCTAATTTCATATTTATTGTAGGTACAAGGTCTCTCACGTTGCCCAGGTTGGTCTCCAACCTGAGGTTTAGGCAATTCACTCACCTCCTCCTCTCAAAGTGCTGGGATTACATCCTAAGCCACCAAGCCCGGCCAAGAACCTCTTTAATTAGAAGCTTAAAAACAGAAGGTGCTTTCACCATAATTTCCTTTACTCCATAAAGCAATTTTTTTAAGAAACCAAAATTGTGAATGGTATCATTCCGGAAATATTTTACACTATGGTGGATGAAATAGCACAGAACTGAGTCTGTGAATATTTGCTCATCTCATGCGCATTCTCTTCAGTTGAATTCTCAATTAAATGAATGGTATGGCCATTTGCAACATTATGAGTGATAGATTTTTGATTTGAAAATGGATGACTTTCCAGAGAAAGAAAGCGAATTTTTGCACAAAACCACATTTTGAATTCATCAGTAGTCCTCCGCAGCACCACTTCACAGTCTCTAATTGCAGCTCGAATACAAGCTGCTTTCACCCGGCATTCAGGCATCCAATACAGAAGGAGGAGAGAAACCTGTCAGTGCAAATCACTCCTAAGGAAACGGTGGTATGCTTCCTGCGACTCAAATTATAACCGTAAATCTCCATTTCATCTTCTTGCCCCTGATTGATAGTCTCCCTCTCTTCTGTGTCCTATCTACAGTGGTTTAAAGGTCTTGTGCTTCAGAACAGTCGAAGATAACTCCTAAGTCCAAACACCAAGATCCAAGGATGTTTCGGTCAGACCTGGTACCCGCCATCCAGAGTACACCACTGCTCCTCCGAGCTCCCCATCACCGCCACCCATTCACCCTGCTCTCCCGTGCTGCTCACAGGCCGCTGCAGCGCTATCTCCCGGGCTGCCTCCCCGCTGGAGCAGCCAAGGGTCCACGGGAAGACGGGCCGCCGCTGTCGCCGACACCTCCTCGCCTCAGCCCAGGTCCTTCGCCCTTGGCAGCGCCCGCAGACCGGCACTAGAGCTCGAGGTGACTTTGCTGCGCACTGGCCAGCCGAGCCAGCCGGGCACAGGGGCTCCCCTGGCGGCAGCGTTCGGCGGAGCAAGGGGAGAACGAGGGAGGGCAGCGGGAGGCGGCGGGCGGGGAGGGGGACAGGCTGCTTTCTGAGACCCACTCCCATCACCCGCGATGTAGTGAGCCCCCCTCTCTTTTGCCTGTGGGCCAGCGAGGGAGCACGCCCTGCAGCTCGGGCTAGGCAGGTTTTCAAAAGAAAACTTTTTTATACCATGCAGATCAAGTCTATACAGGTGGATAGTTAACATTTTCTTTCACTGTGTTAATCACAAAGTAATTGCCTTTTTGTGTATTCTTTTTCTTTCTGTGTCTGAGTCATTGTCTCACTCCGTTTCCCAGGCTGAAGTGTAGTGGCAGGCGCTCACATGGACGTTGCAGCCTGGACTTGTTGGGATCAGGTGATGGATCCTTCCTCCTCAGCCTTAAAAGTTGCTAGAATCACAGGCATGCGCCACCATGCCCGGCTATTTATTTATTTATTTATTTATTATTTTTTTTTTGAGTTGGAGTCTCACTCTGTCGCCCAGACTGGAGTGCAGTGGCCGCTCCCGGCCACCGCAGCCTCGACCTGCTGGACTCCGGCGATCCTTCCGCCTCAGCCTTCCGAGTAGCCGGAATTACAGGCCTGTGTTACCACGCCCGGCTAGTTTATTATTATTATTATTATTTATTGTAGAGATGAGGCCTCACCAAGTTGCCAGGCTCGAACCTGCGGGCTCAGGCAATCCACTCACCTCAGCCTCCCAAGGTGCGGGATTACGGGGCTGAGCCACCGAGCCTGGTTCAATTTTTTTTTTTTAATTGTAGATAGCAGTTATCACTGAAGTCACCCAGGCAATTCTCTCACCTCTGTCTCCCAACATGCTGAAATTACAGGCATGAACCTTTGCACCCAGCATGTGAATTATTTCTACTGGAGTCAGCAACTCCATTTTAAAAAGTTGGCTAAAATTTTTAACAAAAATATTTTGACTGAAAATTCTATAGTTTTTGTGATGGGAACAAACAAAAATGTCTTAATAAATATCTAATATATATATTTTAAAAAACAAACAAAAGGAAAAGAAAGTGCTATGCAATTTCTGGTTAGAATTATGACATTAGACTCATGCAGTTAGATTTAAAAACATTAAGTGAGTTATGTGAATCACTTTCTTATAGTATTATAATTGCTCAAGATCAACTTTTGAGTGAGAACACATGGAGTTCAGCCTCTATGGAAAACAGTGTGGCGATTCCTAAAAGAACTAAAACTTGACCTTCCATGTGACCCAGCGATTCTCCTACTGGGAATCTACCCGGAGGAACACAAATCATTCTACCAAAAAGATATATGCCATTCTTTTAAAGATATTTGGAAAATCATGAAGGAATTGTACATAGAATTGAGGGGAATTGTGATTGGTGAGAAAGTTCGAGGAGACCATATTTAATGAAAAGATACCAGGAAGAGGGAATATGGCTTTTCTAAATAATAATAATTAAAAAGCGGGATATGTGAGTATAATCAATGTTTTTTCAGTACTCATTATATGCAGTGAACTGTGTTTAGGTATTTAACTTGGAGATCATTCACACAACTTACACAGAATAGTTGGCATTGGCTCTATTTTACATATGAAGAAACAGAAACTGTGATTTTTTTAAACATGAGAGTGGGGAATATTCATATAATAAGTGCCAAGTTCAAGATCTAAACGCAAGTCTTTTGTGACTTCAAATACTTCCTAAGATGTCATTTCCTAGAGCAGATAATTTTTCTCACCTTACACTGTAAGTCTCTCTAGCAGTATGGTTTTCATCCATTTTCTTAGAATAGGCCTCTTAGTCTGACAGAATCCTTCCCCTCTGCCTTTTCTATACAGCCAGTTGCATGTTCAACTGTGATGTAGAAGAAACAGTAGAGCCAAAGGATAGAGTTACAGACTAAAACTAGAAATGTGTGTTACTATGACTTCTATTTCAGAAGCTCAGTCACCATCATAGGTTCCTAAATTAAGTATAGCTTACTAGTCTATAGACTTCCCCAGTTTTCTCTACTTCTTTGCCACAATTAGACCTATAAATCTAAAAACTCTGATTATATTTGTGATGGAATTGTCTTATTGTACCTCTAGATTACCATATTTCTCTTTAGAAATGGATACTTTATATGGACTAAATTGGTTTTGAGGATATGAGAGTATGTGGCATACCAGTTTTAAAAATTCCCTAGTTCCCCTTCCTATATTTTGGTTCTACTTCAGCAATTTTCCGGTTAGTTCAGCCATTTTCTGGTTAGTAGTTCTTGTCTTCCTCATATATAGCAAGGTCAAAGTAATATTATTTTTTGGTTCTGTCTTGTTTTCAGAATCATAAAATTATAATGCCTGTCTGAGTGGGTATTTTGAGTAGATGATATTTAGCTATTGCTTATCTTCATGTAGCCTTAATAAACCATCCACCTCTAAGTTCAATGCCATATACATTCATCATTGCATTCCCTTTAATACTAGACAATTATCAAAAGCCATGTAGATAGATTTTCCCATATTTGTAAATGCTCCTCCTTGAGGATAGTAGTAGTATTTGCCACTTATACCCTACTGTGTTCAAGACATTTTAAAGACATTTTCTGTAATTCTCATGCAGCTCCGAAATGTAGACATTATTCCTATTTTATAGTGAGGGTACTGAGTCTTAATTTAAATGCCTTGAGGAGATTATGTCAGGATTTAAATCTCATGTCTGTCTGACTACAGACCTTTATCATGCTGCAATGAGGTTTTCTTCTTTGTGTTTTCATTTTTCTTCAATGGCAACGATCTGGTTATGGAATGATAGAGGCTTCTGAAGAGGGTCCAATGTGAAGCACTCCCCTTTCCCATCTCATTCTAAACCAACTGAGAAATAAAACAAAAAAGAGTAGCAAGTAGTTTGATACTTTATCAACGTTATTACTGAGAAAGGCTTAGGTGGAGAACTTAAGGCGAGAGTTCATTGGGTCTGCCAGCCAGTCTCCAAAATTAGGTAGACTTGCCCACTCAGTCTCAGGCAACACTGGGCCTCAGCAGATCACTACGTGGTGGGGAAGAGCCTGCCCTTGGAGAAGAAGGAGTGAAAAGTGAAAACAGGCTTCCTGCAGGCAGGGGTCTCCCTAGAAGAGCAAGGGAGGGATGCCAGGCTTATCCTTCCACTATGTACCAGTGAAGATGAGTCCCTCAATCTGCCTGGGACTGAGTGAATAAAGGGGTGGAGAAAGGTAAGGAATTACACTGAGTGCCTTCAATGTGGAAAGAAATGTTATCAGAAACATTTGCTCCTCACCTGCCACAGTAGCTCAGAGCCATCGGATAACTTAGTATAGTTGTAAATCAGCATGAGCCTACACAAAGAGCCTGGAAACATTGTTGGAATTAAAAGATAACATGAGTAAAGTTTCTATTGCTTTGGAATTCAACTGTATATATTAAAGTGAGAGTTGCTGCTTCTTTAAGGAGGCCTGGTTATACCTTAAACTAACTTGTGTGCCACATGTCTTCCCTTGTCACACCTAATCTTTTTGAGTTATTTTGAAATATTTTCTTACACTGCTTACTTAAAATAACTTCCCATTACCACCAGGACTGTACACATGTGCAGTATCTACAGGAAAGGCACTGGAGCCCAGTGGCTCTGAATCTGCTTTCCCGAGTTCATATTCTGGATCTGTCACTTATTGGTTCTGTGATTTTTGAACAAGTTCCTAACTTCTCTCAGTCTCAATCATCTCATCTGCAAACTGAAGAGCAGAAGTAGTCACTTTATTTGTAAACTGGAGTTATCCCACAGAATTATTGCGAGAATTCACTCATGCATTCAAACCTTCATCCAACATATGGGTGCCTTCTCTAAGCCAGGGCTAGAGCTAGGAATGAAGTAATAAACAACATCAATAAGGTCCCTCTCTTGCCGAGTGGAAGCTCATACCTTTAATCCCAGAACTTTGGGAGACTGAGGTGGGAGGGTTGCTTGAGCCCAAGAGTTTGAGACCCACGTAGGCTACATAGCAAGACTTCATCTCTACAAAAAGCCAAAAAAATTAGCTGAGTATGGTGGCATATGCCTGTAGTCCCAGCTATTCAGGAGGCTGAGGCTGAAGGAACACCTGTGTTCAAGAGGTTGAGACCGTGGTGAGCTGTGATCATGCCACTGCACTCCAGCTGGGTGACAGTATGAGACCCCAAATCAAAAAATAAAAAAATAATTATACACCAAATATCAGAAATGTGTCATGTCAAAAGGGAGGTAATGATGTCAAAAAGATTTTTAGTGCACTGTTAAACATGAGCTATAGAGCTCTTCTTGAATACCAAGCAAAAGATACACACATACATGTACACACGTACACATAGAGGAAATAAAAAACACGACAAAAGTAATGCCAGAAATACAATCGATACATATGGTGAATATAGCCAAAAGATGGAGGCATTTAGGATATAAATAGGGAAATAAGAATGTTTTTATTAATCTATATCCATATGCACTAAAAACAAGCATCATAATAAAGGATTATAACATGGAATTTTAAAAGCCACTACTCCAGAGTGATAGACATAAAATTCAATTGTCAACATTAAAATTGGATGTTAACAGATGTGGAACAACATCCGTTTTACTGACAGATAAACCAATCAGGCAAAGCTGTAAGTAAAAGTTATTTGTTGGAAGTGTGAACTACAATCTGGGAGTGGATCTACTGAAACCATTCAACTCCATTCAACTAAGAAACAAACCATGCTCATATATCACCTTAGAAGCTGGTGTTCATTATGAGCTGGAGTGTTATAGCAATTATCCAGCTTATTAGATAATTCAGAATGTTAAAGGAAGATTGGTCCAGGAAAGGACCCTTCCTCCCCAGGGCAGCCTTGTGACCTGATGGAGACCAGCCTGGCCAGAGAGCCATGTGGCCTGAACCTGCAGAAAATTTCCTTTTCTGTCATTAGTTCATAGCTCTGATTGATCCACAGGAGTCCTCAGACTTGCTGGCCAGGGCCTTTTTGTAATTCTAAAAGAGGGTTTTTCAAATTCCTACCTCATCGGGTGCGGGGATTAATAGTACACATAAAGTTCACAGAAAAGTGCCTAGAACAAATCAAGACTGAGAATATCTGTTATTAAAGAAAAAAAAAAGGTTTGAATTAATGCTGGAGTAAACTTAAAATTCAGGGAGAGAATGTTCTTTTTCATAGCAGAATGCCAACAAATACAGGTATATAGAAAGAATTGAAATAGAAAATTTCCAATGTAGAAACAGAAATATACTAATTAACACATGCAGGAATGAGTTTGATGATAACATTTTTAGAGGAAGATTGTTGGAATACAGGATGTTTCTAGTTTTTCAAAGTAGCACTTTTTGAATTACTTAGTGATAAACAAGGTGTCTTTAGGATGGACAGATATTATTGTTCCTTATCCAAGATGCCTCCTTAAACCAAGGGGCCAATTCTAGTATCCCAATAACAGTGATGGACAAACAAGATGTTCTTTGCCTATAGAAGGGATGAGGTAGGAAGTTCACAGCTTTCACTTTGAAGTGCTCTTGGCAACACGTTTATGCTGAGTTTAGTTGTGAGGAAATTATCAGACAAGTTTAGAATGTAAACCATTCAGCCAAACAGCTGACCCGTCCTCTACAAATAAGTCAGTGTCACCACCATCAACAACAATGATAAAAATGTAAAGAGACATTTTGGATTCAAAAAAAGTAAAAAGATTACTTAGGTATACTTCTTTTGCCATTCTGAACCCAAATGTCTCCTCATTTTGTTGTTACTGAAGGTGGTTACACTGACTTGTTTATAGAGGACAGATTACCTGTTTGGCTCAATGGCCTACATTCTAAAGTTGTCTGATAATTCGCTCATGATTAAGCTCAGGCTAAACATTTTCAGCAAGAACACCGCATTGTTGAGACTGTCTACTCCTAGCACTTCCCATCTGCAGGCAAAGAGTGTCTAGCCTGTCCTGCTGTCTATCTTCTGTAAGCTACTCCAGTCAGCTGTTCTCTACAGGATGGGAATTGAGTGGATCAGCACTAAGGTCTCTCAGTAGGGTTTGCCAATCTAGGCTTTGATCTCCTTGGATATTTAGCACAATTGGAGTTTGAAGGACTGTGGTTTCTGTAATCAAAGCAGTCTATTGGATTAAAAATCAGCCAGGCTCAGTGGCTCAGTCTGTATTCCGCACTTTGAGAGGCTGAGGTGAGTGGACTGCCTGAGCCTGCGGGCTCAAGACCTGCCTGGGCAACTTGGCGAGACCTCATCTCTACAATAAATAAAAAATATTAGCTGGATGTGGTAGTGCGTGCCTGTAATTCCGGCTACTTGGAAGGCTGAGGCCGAAGGATCACCAGAGCTCAGCAGGTCAACACTGCACTCCAGTCTGGGCAACAGAGTGAGACTCCAACTCAAAAAAAAAAAAATCATCAGAGTCCTTTGTAGTTGTGAAGTTTAGCTCTTAGCAAAGGATCCTCCCAATGTTGTGCTTGGCCTTTAACATGATTTGCTGCTTTAGTTTTGTTCATCAGGTGGAAAAGTTACTTTTGTGAGATACTTTCATACTTTTAATATTTCCAACAGTGCTTTATATCTGAGAGAGACAGAAAAAGAAAAAAACCCCCAAAAACTAATAAGAGTCTTTGTTGGGTTCTGCTGATAGCTGAGTCTGGAGGGGTTGCTGAGTGGTGATAGACTCAAGGGAAAACTGAGCTCCCAGGGAGAGGGTGAGGTTGAAGGGTGAGTGAGCTTCGGGCTGGTGGAGGGAAAAGTGATATCCACAAGTTAGAAGAAAATAACCCTGAACTTACAGTCAGCGTGAGGTGCAGGACACAGAAATCCTACCTTTGCCCAACTACCAGATAACCCTTCATGAACTTAAAGTCCAGGTCATGGTGCAGGATATAGGGTCCCTGTCCTCCCCCAACCAGCAGCAGGTGATATCAGTCACTCTCCTCCTGATCCCCTTTGTCTAGAGGTGTGATGGCTTTCCACATCTCTCAGTGCAGGATCTGCTCAGCATCAGTCACACACACACTTAGAAAGAGACTGCAGCAGGAAAGAGAGGATCCTCTGCAGAGAAACACATGCCCTGATAACTCCACATCCCAGTCCTATATAGAGAAGTGGATGAGATGTGGGAGGAGCCCTAGATGTGAGGGCCAGCAGGGACCTCAGACAACATCCAAGTCCTGTTCCACCTTTTACAACAGAGGAGACAGTGGTGCCAAGGGACTAAGATTTAAATAAAGACACATGACTTGTTAGTGACAACCCTGGAACTAGAACCCAAGCTTCAGGCCCTTTCCATAAAGTTTGGATAAAATAAAAAGAACGGTTCCAAAATAAAGGTCTCAACAGTCACCAGAGGCTGTCACTTTGGCTAGGACAAGAATAAGGTCTAACATAGAAATATCCTATTCTTCCAAAGGGAATCAAGAAAGAAAGGAAAAAGGAGAGGCCCAAAATGAAATCAACAAATGGAGAGTTGGGAGGATTGTCACCATGGTCCAATATATACTCCCTAATTCTCTGAAGTGAATTCCACACCTGCCTACACCTTAAGGCATTCATAGAACTATCTCAGCACCTAAACCAACAAAACTCTGAAGTCAAACTAGAAAAGAATTAGTTTGTGTTTTACTACAGTCTACCCAGGCCCTATTGTTTTTCCCACAGCTCTTTTTTGAAAAGATTATTTTCAGATTTTGCACCACTGTCAATAGTGGCATAAAGAAGTATCAACATACAAATCCACATGGGGAAATATAAACTGCAGGCTTTGCTTTTTAAAATTGAAAATAAAATACTAAATTCCAATAGATGTCTTAAGGCAAGTATTGTTTCCCGTACATGAGATCTCAATGTAATATTTATTTTTTACTGTTTGCGTATGTTTTTCAAGTACAGAGGCTATAGGTCTAATCCTCTCATTTTCTTCTCAATTTTTTCCTTGTCATATAAACAGTATTGTAGAGAGGAGAATACAGAGCCCATCAGTGACTGGTGGAGGTTCAACCTTTTCTCTGTAGTAGTCACGCAACTGGGGCATGATCTCATGTTGATAACCTGAAATCAGAGTAGACCAGTAGTCCTTCTCCTCTTTAGCCACATATTAGAATCACATGAGAGCTTTCAAAAAATATTGATACCCAAACTACACTCTGAACTAAGAGAATCCCAATGTGTGAGTTCAGGCATTGAAACCTCACCAAGTATTTCTTACATGGCAGCATGATTTATAGATAATAAGTGGACCAACCCAATTTCCCATCATTTTCTTCCCTTTGTCCATTTCTCTTACAATTGAATTCATTCCAAGTGATTCTGTGGACTTTAGGTCTTCCTACTGGCAATTTCAGTTAAATCACTCTCCTGTCAGTTGGGCTGGTCTGAGGCAAAGATTGTCCTGTATTCCTATCAGTCATCTTGGGCATATTTATAGGTTGCTCCCTGGACTCACTTTTCTTAAACTTCATTCATAAAATGCTCTCTTACATTCTGTCCTCGAGATTCACTTGAGTTGCATTTTAGACTCTGGGCTCAACTTGGAGAAGTAAAAATGAGATTAAAAAGGAGAGGTTGGAATGCATCTCATGATCTATGCACTTCTGAAGTCCTGCCCTCTGGAGCTACTTTTGAATTGTATTCCCTTTAAAGACACATAAATGTCTTGCAGTTAATGTCAGCTCAAAGGAGTTCATGTTGTGCAGACACTGAGTCCCTGGAAATTCCATTCACATTGGCATAAGACTGCACATCTGGGGATGAAGGCAAAACCTGACTCGAGACAGGTAGCTAACTCCCACCTGTGACCCAAATTCCAATTTGGTTTTCTAATTGGAGTTCTTTGTGCTCAGTTCCCTTACTTCTCATTCCCATGTACAAGGTGAGGATTCAGCGTTGCCTTAGTTGGGTTGCTCAAGCAGACCCCAAAGGAAAATCTGTGTGCAAGTGATTTATTAAAGCAATGCTACCCATAGAAAGAAGCACTGGATTCAAGGATGCAAGGGAGGAAAGGCAAACAAGTCAAAAAAGTGTGTGATTTCAAGGAAAGTACCACGTGTTTAGCACACAGTGTGTGATTTCAAACAAAGTGCCACGTGTTTAGCAGCTTAATATAAGTTCCTCGAGTGAGGACAGTGGAACTGAACTCTCCTGTGGCTGTGAGAAGGACTATCAGGACAGCAGCAATGATAACAGAGCAGAATTCAAAGAGCAAACAGGAGATGGAGAGGAAAGGGCCTGGCAGGGTGGCTGCCTATGGGTCGCAGAGGTAAATGTGACAGAGGGACAGCAGTTGCTGGAGAGAACAAAAAAGAGAAATAGCAGTGGGAGAGTGAGCTGTCATTTCATCATTTCATACAAAGAGAAATAAAGGAATATAAGCGCATCCAAGAGCAAAAGATGGAGTTACCTTTATACCTTAAGCTTGAAGGCCAGGAAATTGGCATGCTAGTTTCCATTTCCGGGATGGATGTTTTATTTTTAGATTCTTCTGTTTCAGGACATTGGTGCCAGGCACGTGGCCAATGACTTCACATCTATGTGTGTTGTCTGCTGAGCCTTCAGGAGCATCAGCCTCCATCTGGGGAGGGTTCTTCATTCCAAGGGAAAGCTCCAAACCCAGATCTGAAAATAAAACCACAGTCAACAGGATCCATTGTTATGCATGATGGTACTGGGACATAATCTTGCCCCAAAGAGGGACATCAAATAAGAAAAGTGACTTTGGAGAGGAAAGTTCAAGGGGTGAGGTGAAGCCAATAGAGACACTCTGGCATATTTTTTTGTGATGCTCTTTCTTACATGACTCAGTAATTGATAGGGAGACAAAAGTGCTTCCACCTGACCAAAATATTCAAGAAATGTAGGATAATAAATCCATTTAGATCCCAGGATCTATTCAGGCAAGAGCAAGGAAATCACACTGGATATAGGCTGTGTTTCTGGGATTAAGATTATAATGACCAATCAAAATTCAAGAAATATCTCATGAGAGAAAAGAACTGGGGAAGAAGATTAAATCTGAAGAAATTGCAAAACTGCATAAATACATACTTCATATGGATATATGCTCTATATCAGGGGTACCCAGCAATGGCCCCTCTCCGATCCTCGGCCTCATAGGAACTAGGCTGCACAGATGGAGGTGAGCAGAGGGCAACCAGAGTTCCATCTGCTGTCACATCTGCAGTGGCATTAGATTCTCATAGGAGCACAAACCCTATGGAGAACTGCACATGCAAGGGATGTAGGTTGTGCTCTTTTTATGAGAATCTAATGCCTGATGATCCCACCCTATCCCATCCGCAGTCCATGGAAAAATTGTCTTCCATGAAACTGGTCCCTGATGCCAAAAGGGCTAGGGACTGCTGTGCTATATAATACATACACCAAATATACATAATGGATCTGAAAAATGACATAAATACATATATCTACATAGTAATCTAATGAAGAAATTATTACATAGAGATGGGAGATATAGAATATAACATTAGAATCATTATTCTGATCAGTGGACTTGGAAAAAAATTTGAAACATGAGAATAAGAGAGAGGAGGTGTGGTGAGAAACAAATGACCTGTTAGCAGCAAGCAACAATCACTGGGTGAAAGAGAAGAAAATAGAGAAATCACTCTGTCTTTGACTGTCACCTGTTACCTGGAGCCTGGTTTATGCTCAGGACTCCAGGGGAAGTGAGCAACAGAGAGCCTGTGTGGTGAGTCTTGCCTGGGGTTATGGGAATCTAAGGAGAAGCAAAAGAGAGACCAGAGAGAAGAGGATTAAATGCAAGTTATCAAAGCATGTGTCAGGGACCATGCATCCTCTGATACTCTCTGAGCACTTTCTGTGAGACCTTGCTATGGAGCCAGACTGGTCCTTGTTATCTCATGTGACCCTCACCTCTTCCTGAGGAGAAATGTGTCTCCACATTTCTCACAGGTGGGCCTCACTGACAGATAATACCAGGTGCCCCAGTGGTTCCTGGAGGAAACATTGAGAGGGATAGAAGAAAAGGATGAACACAGTCTAGATGAGTGGATGTGAGGGGTTGGGAGCTCAGTTTTAAGAACACCTGAGTAGAAGTAGATCATTGTGGGAAGGTAACTGAGCACACAGCCATGGGAGGAGTGGAGATGATGAACTAAAGGGAGTATCATAAAAGAGACATGTTTGTACACTTTACATGTGAAGTTACCCTTTGTTTCAAACGGAGGGTAAAACACAGAAAAATAAGCTAGATATGTCTGGATACCACCTTGTGAGCCCAGGATTCACATTTTTACTGAATGTGCCTAATATATTGTTGACAGTACCTAATGAGGGGAAATTGACTTACAGAGGAATGGTGTACAGGGGAAAAAAATTACCAAGTGAGACTGCCTGAGAAAGCTAAAAAGAAGAGTCCCTAGAAAGTAGAAATCTTAAAAATCACTGTACCTTAGATGAAACAATGTATGTAAAGTCACTTTCATAGTATTAATTTGCCAGAAAGATAAAGGGATTTGGTAACATATATTCATAGGTCTGGTGAGCAATTCTTACTGAATCGGGCACTCTGGAAATTGTCATAATTAATGCTGTCAACCACGACTGCATGAAGATATTCTTCAGGCTCTCAGATGAGAGAATTGAGATGGAAATACCAAAAACACAAATTACTAGGCTGAGGTGAGCAACCAATAGGAGGCAAACAAAGTCCTGAGAGCAGATTTGATCGTAAACCCCAGGCACTCTTGCTTACTCATTAAGCATCGTCAATTTCTACTTGACCCTTAGCGAGCATGGAGAGGCCACATTGTCTCCTCCACCCACAACACCATGAATACCAACACTCTTATTACAGCTTCCATTTCCCCTTTCCTTCCCGTCCTTGGAAAGGCCAGTGGTTCCTAGAATCAGTGAGGGCTGCGAAGTTCCAGGTGGTGTAAGAAAGGTCCCACCTGGCTACAACACAGACACGATCCCACTGTGGGTGCAGCTGCAGTTGCTCAGAGTGGGTGACCATGGTATTTGACTCCACCTGTGTGTGTGAAGCTTGCACCTCTGACACATGTGGCTCAAGTCTCCACTCAAAGGCCCCTGGGGACAGGCTTCTCAAGTGAGAGCTAAAAGGAAAAGGAAGTTCAGTAGGAACAATCCATTTTCCCTTTGCTAAGCCCTCCCACAAAACCCATCTCTGATGTCCCTGCCTCTCAGTAAAAACAGTCAGTGACCCAGGCCGCAAAGACACATATCATGTAAATGAATGGAATGTCACCATCCATGTCTTGGCCTGGGGTTGCTGAGATGGCAGGTGCTGAAGAATCCCAGAAGTAAAAAAAAAAAAAACACCCACTAGACTGCCTACCAGGGTCATACCTATTATTCCATTATTATTAAAATTTTCCCTGTAGCTTAGAGAGAAAATCCTAGAGAGGATAGGAGTAGAAGCATGGTATTGACAAACTGGAATATAAGAATAGGTAAGAATTAGAGCTTGAGGCTTTAAGGAGGAACCATGAAAAAGGGACATGGGATACTACAGACCAAATACTAAGTGAGGTGAACTGTTCAGAATGCTGGAACATTTTTAATTTCCTGTTGCCTATAATTATTTTACTACCTGCCCACACATATACATTCTGTTGACGTATAGTGAGTGCTAGCAGCCATAAGCAATATAGTAGAGGTACCATTTTCTACATGGAAACTTAGGGCCCCAAAGTGCTTTAGAATCAGAATTTGTGGTTCCTTAGAAAGGTAACACAACGTACAATCCTTATATAACTTACTCCTCAGTGGGGTCTGGGCAATATTCCCTAATGCAAATTATTTGTATTCTACCAAGAGATGAATACATATTCTCAGAAGGTGGACTAATGAAGACTTCCAGTAGCCTTGTGCAGTCTAGGTCAGGCTCAGCAGGGGGACGTGGCCCACATCACTCTGGAGCTCCTCTCACTCCTCCCCCTTCACATCTTCATTCTCTCCAGGGCTTGTTAACTTTGCTTACAAATATTGGTCATGTTTCTGTTCGTCTTTCTCATTCTGAGCCCATATGATACTGAACTCCTATTGGCAATGACATTCCTCATCTAATCTCCCCCTCACCATTTCCGTAAATCTGTCATCTAAACACTATCAATTGACTCATAAGTTGTATCACCCAAATGCCCTATTCTCATCACATGGACTTACTCTGCTTCTGCAAACTTTCTCTTAGCTGCCCACTACATGACTCTAACTCCTCGCCTGTCTTGGTGATCCTTCTCACTTCTGGTCCCACATTCTTTTTTTTTTTTTTTTTGAGTTGAAGTGTCACTCTTTTACCCAGATTGGAGTGCAGTGGCCACTCCTGGCCACCGCAGCCTCGACCTGCTGGGCTCCGGCGATCCTTCTGCCTCAGCCTTCCAAGTAGCTGGAACTACAGGTGCACGCTACCACGCCCAGCTAATTTTTTTATTTATTGTAGAGATGAGGTCTCTCCAAGTTGTCCAGGCAGGTCTCGAACCCACAGGCTCAGCAATCCACTCACCTCAGCCTCCCAAAGCACAGGGATTACAGGCTGAGCCACCGAGCCTGGCTGGCCCCACATTCTTATTCAGCATCACTTCCCACCACTCCTTCCCCTCTCTGATCTCAGGTACCTTCAGCTTCCAGGTCTTTGTCCACAAATTCTTCTCTTGGCCTGGTTTTCCCTCCATAGTCATTCAAGGTGCAACTGATGAATCCTTCCCCATCAGTCACTAGAGACACTCAGTAAGAACTTATTATAGTTCATATTGGGCTGATGGGGAAAACACCTTGAAGCAGCAAAGCTGGTTGTTGAAGACTAAGCAAGCCCAAACCTCTATCTGGCCCCCTGTATTTGTTATTTAGAAGAAAGCCCTAGGAATGTTTTGAATTATCACCACTTAATTCCATCATGTTGTTTCCTCTTCTTTTCCATATTACAGTCTTATTAACTTATATTTTGAAACTTCTTTCGGGGATGGAATAGACGGCTTATGACACCATTGCCAGAGGCACAGCTGTGCAATCTACACACTATTCACACATTATCATAGCGAACCCACACATAGGAGGCATCCTTATATAATTGGAGGGCCTATTCATTCCTCTCAGCTTATCTGCATTGATGAATTTTGTCTCTCCTAGCCAAATTGTCCTCTCATGCTTGATGAAGCCCTGGTAGAGTCATCCAACATCACATGCATCTCACTTCTGAGACTTGTCAGATTATTTTTCTTCCTCCTCAGGGGAGCCACATCCTTCCTGTGGTGTCTCTGAGACAGAGAGCTCTGCAGTTATAAAAATGCTCAAGGACAGTGGAGATAGAGGAGAAACCCTGGGAGTAGGTGATGAGGAGAGACAAAACCATTACAGCCCCTGACTGATTTTCCACAGAGAACCTAGAGGAGCTATAGCTGAAAAAAAAAAAAAAAAAGCCTCTGCTTCTGTATAACTCAGGGAGAAATAGACAACAGGAAAAAGGATGGTTCCAGCATGAAAAGACATTTATTCACAAAAATAATATGAGACCCGCCTGGGGAGCGAGACCTCATCTCTACAATTAAAAAAAAAAAAAAGTCAGCTGGGCGTAGTAGGGCATAGTAGCACATGCCCGTAATTCTGGCTACTCAGAAGGATCGCCGGAGCCCAGCAGGTCGAGGCTGTGGTGGCCGGGAGGGGCCACTGCATTCCAGTCTGCGTGACAGAGTGAGACTCCAATTCCAAAAAAAAAAATTATTCATGGGTAATTTCACTACAAAATACTCAGAGATATTGGGGGGACATCACAATTACTTGTTCTTCCTACAAGTTGATTTGATGGGTATAATGCTCAACAAACCATATGCAACTGCTGGAAAAGTTTAGTATAAAAAAAGAGTAAGAAAATTGCATTTTTTTCTCTATACACTCTATAAAGACAATACTTTGTTGGGAGCCGCCTTGGAGGCCCACCTGATTGACAGGGTCCTGGTGGGCCGAAGACCCCAGGTCACAGGGCGAGCCTGGGTAGCTGAGGCCCTTCTGTCTTCCACCTTTACTGTTGATACGCTGAAGAATTCTGTGCAGTCGTAGAAGAAGAAAATAGCATGTTTATGTGAAGTATTCACAACTAACCTGGAAACATCATTGTTCATTTTCCCATTTCCCACCATGCCATTTGGCCCTATGCATATGCAATGGTTAAACTCTGAAGCACATTTAAAATGCTTTCTTTCACTGGTTATAAGTTACTAGACATTGCTTGAGTAAAAAATAATATAAGTATATTCACTCATTTGATTTAGAATAATGTAGTTTAGTGTTTAAACGTAAGGTTTTTTAAAAGCACAAGCTCATAGTAAGTTCATTGTGAATTCATTATAAGTTCAGACACATACCCAGGAGTTATGTAGGTGATTTATAACACTGTTTTCATGGATTTAGGATAAAAATTAATCGTTAAGGCTTTTTACTTAATTCAGTAGTTAAGATTTTGAGTTAACATATATAGGATAGGTTTTCACTGAATCCATGATATATTAATTGGATACTTTTATGATAAATTAACTGAATACAGAAAGCAACCTTGGGGGCCTGGGAAACATCAAAAGCTTCTTTTGAGTTTTCTTTAGGAATATACACTGCACGATAAGAGAAAAGCAATGACGACACCTGGACAGGAAAGGCGATTACAAAGCCTTGAAGATCATAGAAACCCCAAAGAAAACTCCTGATATGTGGAGAAATGTGCAACTGGAAACTTTCTTGAAGCACTTCAAGGGCTGTAATTTGGGATTGTTTTGAAAAGAGTTGCTGGTAGTGCTATTCTAGGCATGATAATTGTTTTATCCATGTATTAAACATAGTTGGTAAATGTATAATCATGCAAGTGTATATAACTAATATACATATATGTGAGGGTTGACAAAAAATTATTAGGCCTTGATTATATTTAACAAGGTTTTTACTTTGAATCATTAATTAAGTTTTAATGCTGTCATTTGATGTTTTATAATTACTTTGAAGATTGTTTTAGGTTCATAAGTTGAAGTTCACATAATGATAAAGTTGGTACCTTAAAGATAATAATAATAATTGCTTAAGTGGCTATCTTAAGACAAAGATATTTTCCAGGTTGTTGTCAAGCATAAAGGAAAACAGTCAACCCACCCCCCAAACCACCATTAACCTAAACTTAAAAACTCATTAGCAATTATGCAACCATAATAATTTTAGTTGTGTTAGTTTTATTTCATTATGCTTAGTTCACTTTATATGTTTATTCAGAGTAAAGATTAGTGTATGTATTTTCACAGGAAGTCACTTTCATAGTTATTCTTTAACTGTTAGCCACAGTTTTTTGGTCAAGTTAATAGGCTTCATATTCCTACTATCACAAGGTACAATCTATAGTTTTGTTTTGGTGATTTTAAGGATTTTTAAATTAGACAAGTGATATATAACATAAATCAAAGTAAGCCTTGTAGATTAAGTGATGCATTATGTTTAGTTTAAGTAAAACTCCTTTTAAACTTGTCTTAACACTCAACTGAAAGTAGTTAGTGTTTTTGGCCTGGTTTTTGCTTCTAAGACCACAAGATGGCGATAACTTCTAAAGGGTGATGTGCGTGAAGGAGTTTTCTTTGTCCTTTCCCTTATATAAATAGTATAAAAACTCTCTGTTAATTAACAATAAATGGCATCAGTCCTGCAACAGAGTCAGGTGTCCAAAGTGCATTCTTTCGCCTATGCCATTCACACCTTCGGGATACCCTAGACCCGGCAGGAGCAGGACTCCAGCAATACTTCAAGGGGCATCGACTCAACAGAGAGGATTTTCTGGAGATTATAGAGATGGGAACTACTATATTTTGCTCATAAATTAGGCCAGCAGCCTGTTGATGATGCAGCAGCTATTGTTGATGGTTTATATGAGAATCCAACACTGAGATGAGACACAAAATACCCACACATTGAGAAAATTCACTGGTGCTCTGCAGAGGATGAAAGCTGTGGTCATTCATGGTGGATGGAACACTAGACTGTTTCAGGTAGAGGGAAGCTACCTCAACGGAGTTGAGAACCTGGTTTGGGACACAGGAATCATGGAAATAGACCTCCAAAATAGTTGGGCAAAGCCACCAGCACATGTGGAGGGCCAGAGAAGAGTGAAAGGCACTGCCCAGGAAATGCAACTAGCAATGTAACTTCATCAAGGAAAGATGACTTGTTTTATAGAAGGAGGTCTATGACACAATTTCTCTAAGTGAGTTACTGATGGTCAGTGGTTTCTAGTTATCCCTCACCCTTCCCCTCTATGGCCTGTCTTGATACCAACTTTCTCTTATGAGAAGGGGCCAGGTGACAGAGTAGTAGCCCAGGACAAGAGAACAGGACAGTTCCACCCATCTGACATTTTACCTAAAACTGGATTCAAGAGCCAGTTTCCAAACAGTATGTCACAGGATCTGCCCGCAGGGTTGACTGTCTCAGCCTACACAAGTTTCAGGAAACAGCATCTTGGCTGCCTCCAAGATTAGTAGAGCTTCTTGACCTTCACAATGGAGTACTCACAGGCTACATCCAAGGCAGAGCAGGCTTGCTGATCCTCAGATAATAACAAAGTACCTCTGGACAGCTGGTGGGAGTCAGACCAGTCATGGTGAATTGAAGAAGTCAAGGTGAAGTCCTGCTCATCCACCTCTGGTATCTCCCTGCTGATCCTGATGGGTGAAGAAGACCAAAGATAAACACCAGTGGGGACAGAAACCACACGAGTGAGCTGGTCCTAAAATGAGGCCTACAGGCAAAGGGCAGTCCCATAAGAGTGATAAAACAATCCTTCCCTGCCTGGGGCAGGAGAGAGAATGCACTGGGCAGATGATGAGCTGAGGAAGAAAGAGACGGACCTATCCCTGAAGAAACAGCTCAGTACACAGCACACATGCTGGGACGTAAAGGTGTATTCAGCATGTTTGCACAAATTGTGCTGAAATCAACATGCAGCGGTCAAATGAACACAGGCTCCTGAGTCTTCAGAGACTCTTAGAAATATTGTTTCTAAATATCTCTTTTTCTCAATATTATAGCATGATATGATTTCTTTCATTCACTTTCCTGCTATCAAATACTTACAAATGTGGTGAGGCCAAAGACACAGACATCAGACATGCATGTCAACTTCACTTGAAGCAAAAAGGACAGACAAGAAGACTGTAGAAAATGTCTGCCATTGGTTAGGTCAACTCAGTCCATTGAATACAGATGAATAAATTTGAAAGATATTAATAAGAGGGGAAAATCAAATACAGGCATATGATGAAAACAGGGGACATTAATAATAGACACATATTCAGTAGGTTTTTCTATTCCCTGCAACTGGAGTCTCCCGATATCAACACCAAAACAACCCTTCAGAATTACCTGGGACATATTGGGTCATGGTCTTCTTCCTCCTCTTGAACATTTCTAGTTTCTGCAAATAAATTCAGTCAGGACAAGACATATTAAGTAGATTCTCCTATACACAGGAACAATCCACTGTCCAATCCAAACACAAAGTCATCAGTCTCCTCAGTGTAGAGCAGGGCAGCATGAGAGAAGTAGTTCAGGAGACCTGACATTGTATTATGATAGAAATGGCTTGGCTTTCCTCCTCCCTGAGCCTAGGAGTGAAATCTCCCTATTCTGATACATCATCATCCCAATACCATCTGTCCTGAGTCTGTGCAAATTGTTAAGCAATATTTTCCACACAAATTCAAAGCAAATGTTCCAAGTGCTTTCTGGAGAAAAACTGCAGCATTCAGTCTTCTCTAATCAAATACTCAGATGGATCATGGTTTAGCGGATTTTAGACACTGCATCTAGAATAATGAAAGAAATCTACAAATGCTCAAATAAAAAGGAATCTTTAATGGTATACAGAAACCTTGACTATTTGTGGCATGTACAAATAAAAATAAAAAACACAGATCTGTGTCCAGAAATATACCAGCAAGGCAATGGAATGCTTAGCTAAAACAAGCCAGTCTAATAGACACAGAAAACAGGGCTTAATTCAGTGAAATTTAGGACATATCTTCAAAAGAAAGGTAGAAAAATAGGCTAATAGCCTTGGGCAGGCACAGAACCTCATGGAACCTTGTTGGGAAGAGAAACACACAAGGAACATAATAGCTGGGAAACAAAATTAATTCAAATTAACTTGGACATGTTCTTCAAGGGTGCTATTAATTTGTCACACCTGCCTTGAGTGACTGTACTGACAATGGACCAGGGAAACACAGGTGTGACCTAAGATGAGGAAGAAAGCAAAGCTCACTGACCCACCCACCCAATGTCTGTGCTGCAGACTCAACTCTAGAGTGACCCAAATAAACATCTATGTACAATCCAGCCCACAGTATAGCATCTGTCAGTCCAGCTTAGGATTTGAGGTGTAAAGATTAATGGGCCTACCTAGGAAATCATTTTGATATTTAGGACATTCACAATGGAGTACTCACAGATCACATCAGGAGCCGAGTGGACTTTTTGTCTTTCTACTAAGGACATTTTTCTTCTATAGGATTGGTATGAGTTCAAAAGGTCAAAAAAAAATTGCAGAAGTAGAAGAATACTTATCCCATGACATCTCCAATAGTTTAGGAACTTTCAATCTGGCAGTTTCCCACCAACCCTGTTATGTTGGAAGAAAGATTAATAATTTAAAAAAAAACATAAGTTACCGAATTCTACCTCAATTAGATGAGAGGAGAAGGGAGTGGTTCCAAATAAATACAAGGAGGGGTGCAAACTCTTAAAACAACAACAGCCGGGCTCGGTGGCTCAGCCTGTAATCCTGCGCCCTTGGGAGGCTGAGGTGAGTGAATTGCCTGAGCCCACGGGTTCGAGACCCGCCTGGGCAGCGAGACCTTATCTATACAATAAACCAAAAAATCAGCCGGGCGTGGTGGTGCATGCCTGTAATTCCGGCTACTCAGAAGGCTGAGGCGGAAGGATCACCGGAGCCCAGCAGGCCGAGGCTGCGGTGACCGGGAGCGGCCACTGCACTCCAGTCTGGGCGACAGAGTGAGACTCCAACTCAAAACAACAACAACAACAACAAAAATTCTCTTCTCAGAAGTGTATATGTGGATATATGGAAAGAATTTGTCAGAAAAGGGGATGTGATCATTCAGGTCTCCACTAAGAGATAATTAGGAGGAAAAAAAGAGATACTCTGTTGTGACCCTCAAGACACCCACTGTTTAGTGAAGACTGAGAGTCAGTGATTAGAAGTCAAGGGTTGAAACTGGTATACAAAGGTCACGTGAATATAGCTTTACAGGCATTTCGTGAATTCCAAGAACTTTTAATTTCTGGCTGTTTATTCTCCATAATGTGATATGCTATGATTCTTCCTCTTGTTTCTTTGTCTGTTAGCAAAATCCTGAAAATGTATTGGTGAAAAACAGATCAAAAACAAATACCCATGACACTGGACCATCCTCAAAAAGGAAGCAGTGTTTACAGAAATTCTCAAGTCACATGAGTTCACCTCACTAAGTAACTGTATGTAACTGAATATAAGAGGGGAGAAGAAATGAAAACCTATAAAAGACCCACAATGAAAACAGGAAGCAAGGTAAACAAGGAAAGTTTAGGGTGGCTTAAAAGTGAAAATACAAATACCCAGCATTCTCTGGTGTTCCCTAAGTGTGGAGTCTCCAAGTGGCTTTATGCTCCTAGAGTAGACCATTCCTCAAACTTACCAAGAGAATGATGGATCCCAGTGTTGCTTATGATGTGCATTATTTAGGTTACCTACAAATAAATTCAGACAAGGGTCTGTCACATTAAGCAGAACCCTCTCCAGACACTTCCCAAGCACACACAATGACATCAATCTCCTAGAGTAAAACAGGAATATTTAAGGGTAATAATCCAGAAGGCCTGAGATCATGGGCTAGGACAACTGTCTTGGCTGGCTTTGCTGAACCAGGGGGAATAAATCATCCTGTTCAGGCAAAATATCATTCCAGCATCATCTGTTCTGAGTCTAGGAACTTATACAATCTTTCTCCCCACAGATCTTAGGCCAGCAGCCCCCCATTTTCTAGAAGGAAAAGGAAAATAATTTCCTTTTCCTTAGTAAGTACCCAGTTTCTTTTCATTTGAAAGGTTCTTCACAGCTGTGATTACATTAAGAAAGGAAATTAGCCGGGCTTGATGGCTCAGCCTGTAATCCCGCACCTTTGGAGGCTGAGGTGAATGGATTGCCTGAGCCCGCGGGTTCAAGACCCGCCTGGGCAACTTGGTGAGACCTCATCTCTACAATAAATCAAAAACGTAGCCAGGTGTGGTAGCACGCGCCTGTAGTTCCAGCTACTTAGAAGACTGAGGCAGAAGGATCGCCGGAGCCCAGCAGGTCAAGGCTGCGGTGGCCAGGAGTGGCCACTGCACTCCAGTATGGGCAACAGAGTGAGACTCCAACTAAAAAAAAAAAACCCAAAAAAACAAAAAACAAAAACAAAAAAGAAAAGAAATTGATGACTCTAAGTGAAAATAAATCTCCACGGCCACATAAAAACATGGTGACTGTGGCCACTGACAGTGACTATGCTCCTTCTTGTAGATAGAAACAAGGCAATACAAAAAAAAGCAATAAGCAGGATAACTCTCAAAAGAGATATCAAAGAGCTAGGAATAGCAGCCAGGGCAAACCCTAAATGGCAGTGTAGACAAAAATACTACTTCCTGATGGCCAGGCACAGAATATTTTTAAAAAACCAAAAAATAAAAAATAAAAAAATAAAAAAACAATGCTAAAGAGAAGGAAAAAATACAAAAAAAATTAAAACTGGTGGAAAACATTTCAAACAAATCAGCAAATCTGACAGATACCTTTTGGGGATGTCCCACACAGGTGAATGAGAATTGGCTATACTTGCCTTGAGATTAAGTTCCTGACAGTGGACTCAAAGTGACACAGTCATGGCAAGAAGAGATAAATGAGCAGAGTTCAGTGACCCAGCCCATGTTCATAATCACACACCTCTCTATACACTGCCTAAAACAATATGTGTGTATGATTGCAGTTTATAGAAATGATACCTCTCAGGCAAATCTAGAGCTCTGGGTCTAAAAACTAAGTGGTGTCCCTGGGACAAAACTGGAGTTTTATAATGTTCACCATGAAGTACTCACTCATTCCATCGAGATCCAAGTGGAGTTTTCATCCCTTAATTGAGAACAATTTTCCTTTATAAGATTGGTATGAGTTCACTACATCAAAAAATATGGAAGGAGTCGAATAGTATTTATTCCAAGACACCTCAGACTTTTGAGGAACTTTTCCTTCTGGCAGGTCCCTCTTGACCCTGTTAATGTTGGAAGGACAAAAGATCAGTTAAAAGACATGAGATGCCAGCAGTGGCTAACATCTGTAATCCCAGCACTTGGGAGGCCAAATCAAGTGAACTGCCTGAGCCCATAGATTATGACCAACCTGGGACACTTGGTGAGATCTCTTTTCTGTAATAAATCAAAAACTGAGATGGGCATGGTGGTGCACACCTGTAGTACCAGCAAGTTGGAAGACTTGGTGGAAAGATCACCTGAGTTCAGCAGGTCGAGACTAAGATGGCCATGAGCATGCCATTGCATACCAGCCTCAGTGACAGAGTGAGAATCCAACCTCCCACAACTCACAAATAAATAAATTAAAAGACGTGAGGTATCACAAAGGAATTAACTCAATTAGATAGAAGTCAAAGGGAGTCGTTGCAGAACACAATAGTGCAAACTTATTCAAACAAATCTAAAAAAGATTCTCTTCCTGGTGGGACTTTGCATGGATAAATGGGAATGGTCTATCAGAAGAGGAATGTTCTCAGACAATCTTCAGATTACAAGCTGAGGATGAAGGAGAAAGGGCATTCTGTGTTGCTACCCTCTCAACACACAGTACTTGCAGATGACTGAAAGAGACAGTCATTTATGCATGTTATGCAATAGCCACATGGACATTGGTTTTTAGGCATCCTGTGACTTCTCAAAACCTTTGCCTACCATGCTTTTATTCTCCATATCGTGATGTGCTATGATTCTTTTCCTAGTCTCTTCTTATGTTAGCAAAACCCTGAAAGCATGTTGAGGAACCACGGGTCAAAAGCAAAAATGCATGACACTGGATGATCCAAAAAAGAACAGCAATGTTTACACAAAATCATGAGACACATGAGTTCACTTTACTCAAACGACTATAGGTAATTGTATGGAAGAGGGTAGAAGAAATGAAAACCTGAACAGGACCCACAACAAAAACAGGTTACGTTGTGAACATGGAGAATTTAGGATGGCTTAAAAGATAAAATTCATATATCCAGCACTCTCTGGTTTTCCCTAAGTGTGGAGGCTCCAGGTGTCATTGGCTTCCTAAGGGTAGCCCGTTCCTCAGACTTACCAAGAGCATGATGGAGTCTGGTGTTGCTTATGATCTGCAGCATTTAGATGATCTACAATTGAATTCAGACAGGGTTCTGTCACATTAAGCAGATCCTTCTCCAGACCATTCCCAGGCACACACAATGACATCAGTCTCCCAGAGAGAGAACAGGAAAATTCAGGAGTCATAATCCAGATGCATGAGATCATGGGTTGAGACATCTGTCTTGGCTGGCTTTGCTGAGCCAGGGGTGGGGGGAATAGCCTGGGCCTGGTAAATTATCATCTCAGTAAATCAATACTGAGTCTGGGCACTGATTCCATCTTTTCCCCCACAGATGCTAAGCCAGCAGTGCGCCTTCTTTCTAGAAGGCAAATGACCATGTTTCCCTTTTCTACAGCTTTATCCAGTTTGTTGTCAGTTGAAAGGTTCTTCACAACTGTGATTAGATTAAGAAAGGATATCACTGACTGTGAGTGAAAATGAATCTCCCCAGTCATATAAAAATAGGTGACTTGTGGCCACTGACAGTAACAAAGCTTGGCTCCATTTGTATCCAGAGACATGTCAACAAGGCAATACACTGCAGAGCAATGAATAGGCTAATTCACAAAACATAGATTCTAGAGCTAGGTGTAGTAGCCTGGGTTGCACCCTCAACAGCAGTGAGGAAAAAATGCTACTGCCTTTCTGCCAGGCACAGAATATCAAAAAGCAATGCTGATGAGAATTTAAAAAATGCAAGGAACAGTACAGTCTGCAGGAAACATTACAATCTAATCAGCAAGTCTGACAGATATCTTTTGGGATGTCCTACGTAGGTGAATGTGAACTGGTCACACCTACCTTGGTACTAAGATCTTAGTACCTTGGTACTAAGATCCTGACAGTGACCTGAGACAGGGAAGCGAGCAGAGATCCCTGACCCACCCCATATTCATAATCACACACTGCTATAGAGATGCTTCAAACAATATGGGAGTATGATAGCTGGTTATAGAAATGACACATCTCAAACTGATCTAGAGTTCCTAGTCTAAAGACTAGAGCGTAACTCTGGGACACCAATGGAGGTTTATAACATTCACCATAGAGTACTCACTAGTTCCATCATGGCCCATGTGGAGTTTTCATCCCTTTGTTGAGGACAGTTTTCTTTCATAAGATTGGTAAGAGATCAGTACATCAAAAAAAAAAAAAAAATGAAGGATTGTATAGTACTTACTCCATGACACCTCAGTCTTTTGAGGAACTTTTCCCTCTGACTGATCCCTCTTCACCCTGTTAATGTTGGAAGGGTGAAGGATCAGTTCAAGACATGACAGGCCAGGTGCAGTGGCTAACATCTGTAATCCCATCACTCAGGAGGCCAAATCAAGTGAACTTCCTGACCCCATATTAAGATCAGCCTGGGATACTTGGTGAGACCTTGTCTCTACAATAAATCAAAAGTTGTGCTGGGAATGGTGGTGCATGCCTGCAATTCTAGCTACGTGGAAGGCTGAAGTGGAAGGATCTCCTGAGCTCAGCAGTTTGCGGCTGAGGTGGCAATGAGCATGCCATTACACTCCAACCTTTGTGACAGAGTGAGACTCCAGTCTCCCACAACTCAAAACTGAAAAAATAAATAAAAAGACCTGAGATATCTCAATGTGTTCACTCAATTAAATGGGAGTCAAAAAGGAGTGACTGCAGAACACAATGGTTCAAACTTATTTAAACACAGCAAAAAATGATGCTCTCCCTGGTGGGGCTTTACATGGATACATGGTAATGTTCTGTCAGAAGAGGAATGGTCTCAGTCAAAACTCCACGTTACAAGCCAAGGAAAAGGGAGTAAGGACATTCTGTGTTGTTACTCTCTCAACACAGTATTTGCAGATGACTGAAAGAGGCAGTCATTTACAGCATACTCTGGAAATTGTGATGCAGTGGCCATATACACATTACTTTTTAGTCATTCCATGATGTCTCAAAACCTTTGTCTTCCAGGCTTTCATTCTCCCTATTGTGATGTGCTATGATTCTTTTCCTAATCCCTTTTTCTGTTAGGAAAACCCTGAAAACATGTTGAGGTCAAAAGAATATAAGCATAACACTGGATGATCCAAAAAAGAGCAGAGATGTTTCTTCAAAATCACGGGTCACATGAGTTCACCTCACTCAGATGAATGTAGGTAATTGTACAGAAGAGGGTAGAAGAAATGAAAACCTCAGCAGGACCCACAAGAAAAACAGAAAATGTTGTGAACATGGAGACTTTAGGGTGGCTAAAAAACATTAAATTCAGGTATCCAGCACTCTGTAGTTTTCCCTAAATGTGGAATTTAGGTGTCATTGGTTTCCTAAGGATAGCCCATTCCTCAAACTTACCAGGAGCATGATGGATCCTGGCGTTGCTTATGATCTTCAGCATTTACATTACCTACAGTTGGATGCACACAAGGTTATGTCACATTAAGCTCATCCCACTCCATACACTTCCCAGGCACACACAATAACATCATCTCCCAGAGTAAGACCGGAAAATTTAGGGGTCATAATCCAGAAGGCCTGAGATCATGGTGTGAGACAACTATTGTGGTTGGCTTTGCTGAGGCGGGGGGGGGGGGGATTGCCTTTTTTGGTAAATTATCATCCCAGTATCATCTGACATAAATCTAGGCACTGATCCAATCTTTTCCCCCACAGATTCTAGTCCAGCAGTCCACTTCCTTTCTGGCTGGAAAATGACAATAATTTCCTGTTTGCCAGCAATCACCTAGATTGTTCTCTATTGAAAAGTTTTTCATAAAACTTTTCACAAAATTGGAATAAGAAGGGATATTACTGACTCTGAGTGAAAACAATTCCCCCCAGCCACATAAAAACATGGACTTGTGGCCACTGACCGTGACTACACTCCATCTTGTATCCAGAGACATGTCAACAAGGCAATACACTGAAGAGCAACGAACAGGTTAACAGACAAATGATAGATCGCAGAGCTAGGTTAGCAGCCTGGGTCATACCCTCAACAGCAGTGTAGGAAAAATACTGTTGCCTTTTAGCCAGGCACAGAATATCAAAAAAACAATGCTGATGAGAATTAAAAAATACATGGAACATTACAGCTGGCAGGAAACATTACAATCTATTCACCAAGTCTGACAGATACCTTTTCGGGATATCCTTCATAGATTAATGTGAATTGGTTAAACCTGCCTTGGGACTAAGATCCTGAGAGTGGGATTCATGGTGACACATTCAGGGTCTGGAACAGGGAAGCCAGCAGAGTTCGCTGACCCACCCAAAGTTCATAATAACATACTACTATAGAGACTGCCAATACAATATGTGTGTCTGATAGCAGGTGATAGAAATGACAGCTTTCAGTCTAATCTAGAGTTCTGGGTCTAAGGAGTAGAGGGTCACTCTGGGACATCATTAGAGTTTTATAATTGTCACCATGGAGTACTCACTAGTTCCATCAAGGCCCAAGTAGAGTTTTCCTCCCTTCACTGAGGACAATTTTCTTTGAAAAGATTGATATGAGTTCAGTGCATCAAAAAAAAATGGAAGAAGTTGAATAGTATTTACTCCAAGACACCTCAGACATTTGAGAAACTTCTTCCTCTGATAGGTCCCTCTTGACCCTGTTAAGTTTGCAAGGGCAAAAGATCAGTTAAAAGACATGAGAGGCCAGGTGTAGTGGTTAACATCTTATAATCCCAGCACTCAGGAGGACAAATCAAGTGAACTGCCTGAGCCTACAGATTACAACCAGCCTGGGACACTTGATGAGACCTCATTTCTGCAATAAATCAAAAACTGAGTTGGGTATGGTGGCACATACCTGCATTACCAGCTACTTGGAAGACTTTGTTGTAAGGGTCACCTGAGTTCAGCAGGTCGAGGCTGAGGTGGCTATGAGTGTACCATCGCATGCCAGCCTCAGTGACAGAGTCAGACTCCAACCTCCCAAAATTCACAAATATACAAATTTAAAGATGTGAAGTATCACAAAGGATTAGTTCAATTGGATGGGAGTCAAAAGGGAGTGGTTGCAGAACACGATGGTGCAAACTTATTCAAGCACAACAAAAATAAGTTCTCATCTTGGTGGGACTTTGCAAGGCTATATGGGAATGGTCGATAAGAAGAGGAATGGTTTCAGTCAAATCTCCAGATTACAAGTTGAGGAGGAAGGAGTAAGGACACTCTGTGTTGCTAACCTCTAAACACACAGTATTTATGGATGACTGAAAGAGACAGCCATCTACAGCATACTCTGGAAATTGTTATGCAATAGCCACATGGACATTGCTTTTTAGGCATTCCATTACTTCTCAAAACCTTTGTCTTCCATGCTTTTATTCTCCATATTGTGATATGCTAAGATTCTTTTCCTAGTCTTTTCAATGTTAGCAAAGTCCTGAAAACATGTTAAGGAACCATGAGTCAAAAGCAAATATGCATGACATTGGATAGTCTGAAAAAGACCAGTGATGTTTCCTAAAAATCACAGATCAAATGAGTTCACTCAGTCAAATGACTGTAGGTAATTGTATGAAAGAGGGTAGAAGAAATGAAAACCTCTACAGCACTCACAATAAAAACAGGAAACATTGTGAACATGGAGACTTTAGAGTGGCTTAAGAGATAAAATTCAGATATCCAGCACCCTGGTTTTCCCTAAATGTGGAGTCTCCAGGTGTCATTGGCTTCCTAAGTGTAGCCCATTCCTCAGACTTACCAAGAGCACAATGGATCCTGGTGTTGTTTGTTATCTGTGGCATTTAGATTACCCACAATTGAATTCAGACAAGGTTCTGTCACATTAAACAGATCCCTCTCCAGACACTTCCCAAGCACACACAATGGCATCAGTCTCCCAGAAAGAGAACAGGAAAATTCAGGAGTCATAATCCAGAAGGCCTGATATCATGGGCTGCAACAGCTGTTTTGACTGGCTTTGCTGAGCCAGGGGGAAAAATTGCCCTGGTCTGGTAAATTACCATCCTAGCAAATCTGTACCGGGTCTAGGCACTGATCCAGTCTTTTTCCTCACAGATCCTAAGCCATTTCTAGAAAGAAAATGACAACAATATTTCCCTTTTCCACAGCTTTACTAAAACAGCTTTAGAAAAACATGGTGACTTGTGGCCATGACAGTAACAAGGCTCCGTCTTGTATCCACAAACATGTCAACAAGGCAATACACTGAAGAGAAATGAACAGGCTAACTCACAATAGATAGATCATAGAGCTAGGTGTAGTAGCCTGGGCCGCACCCTCAACAGCAGTGAGGAAAAAAATGTTATTGCCTTTTGCCTTGCACAGAATATCATAAAAACAATGCTGAAATACAAGGAACATTATAGCTGGTAAGAAACATTACAATCTATTCACCAAGTCTGACAGATACATTTTTGGGATATCCTTCATAGGTAAATGTGAATTGGTTACACCTGCCTTGGGACTAAGATCCTGACAGTGGTCTCAGAGTGACATAGTCATGGTTTGAGATAGGGAACAGAGCAGAGTTCACTGATCCACCCCATATTCATAATCACACCCTCCTCTAGAGACTGCTTCAAACAATATGTGTGTATGATATAGATGGTTATAGAAATGACGTCTTTCAACCTAATCTACAGTTCCCAGTCTAAACAATAGAGAGTAGCACTGGAACACCATTGTGATTTATAACATTCACCACAGAATACTCACTAGTTTCATGATTGCCAGTGTGGAGTTTTCATCCCTTTATTGAGAACAGTTTTCTTTTATAAGTTTGGTAGTAGTTCAACACATCAAAATATATATATATGGAAAGGGATATACAGTACTTACTCCATGACACTTCAGTCTTTTGAGGAGCTTTTCCCTCCACAAGATCCCTCTTCACCCTGTCAAAGTTGGAAGGGCAAAGCATTAGTTCAAGGCATGAGATGCCAGGTGCTGTGGCTAACATCTGTAATCTCAGCCTTAGAGAAGCCAAATCAAGTGACCTCCTGAGCCCATAGATTAAGACCAACCTGGGACACTTGGTGAGACCTTGTTTCTACAATGAATCAAAACTGATTGGGCATAAGAACACATGCCTATAGTCCCAGCTACTTGGGAAATTTGAGGTGGAAGGATACCTGAATTCAGCAGGTCTAGGCTGAGGTGGCCATGAGCGTGCCATTGTATTCCAGCCTTTGTGATAGAGTGAGACGTCAACCTCCTATGATGCAAAAATAAAGCAATAAATAAAAAGACCTAAGATATCTCAAATAATTAACTCATTTAGATGAAAGTCAAAAGGGAGTGGCCATAGAACACAGTGGTGTGTTGGGAGCCGGCCACGGAGGCCCACTGAGCGTTAGGGATCAGGAAGGGCCATTGACCCTGAGACCACTAGGATGCGTTCAGGAGCTATTGACTCCATTTCTTCCCCCTTTCTACTCAGCACTAACCAGATTAAGCTCCTGTGAGCTCAAAACATAAAAACTCTGAGACCGGGACGAACACAAGCTAACTTTAGAAGCTCATTGCTCCCATTCTTCCACAAACTGCAGTTTTGGCTTTCACACAACTTATAATTCAAACTCGTGTCATATCTAAGAGCCTTAGTATTGGTCACAGGCTTCTGCATCATGATCTTAGGATTTATTGAAGGTGTAAATTGTAGAATATAGTTTTAGAAGACAGCCATTTTGTTGAAAGAATGCGGCTGGGTTACTTGCAGGTAGCCCACTGTGAACTTTGGACTGGGCCACATTCCAAACATTCTGGGATGGGCCACTTTTGTTTGTAAAGTAAATACTTAAGCTTCTATAGAATTGTTTAACTTGGCATAAATCAATCAGCTTAGGATGAAAAACGTTTATAGAATATGTCAGTCACAGATTAGGTTATCCTTTGTTATTAGATTTTAAGATTATCATATGAAAAGGGTTTAAAGGCAATCATTGATTAAGTTTTCATGGATTAAGGTTTCTGGTGGGTGGGGGACGCCCCTCCCACATCTGGCTTTGTGTATAAAAGACCCGTTGTAATTCCCAATAACACATATCGCTTCTGCACTAGACTGGAGTCCAATCTCTTTCTCTCTCTCTCTCTCTCTCTCTCTCTCTCTCTCTCTCTCTCTCTTTCTCTTTCTTCTTCCCCCAACCGCTGACGCCATCTCCACCTTTGGGGTACCCTGAACCCAGCTGGAGCTGGTCTCCAGCAGTGGTGCAAACTTATTCCAACACAACAAAAAAATGATGCTTTTTCTGGTGATACTTTGTATGGATACATGGGAATGGTCTGTTAGAAGAGGAATGTTCTCAGTCAAATCTTCAGCTTACAAGATGAGAAAGAAGAAAGGACTGTCTGTGTTACCACCCTCTTAACACAAGTATTTATGGATGACTAAAAGAGACAGCCATTTACAGCATACTCTGGAAATTGTTATGCAATGGCCACATGGACATAGCTTTACAAGCATTCCATGATTTCTCAAAGTTTTGCCTTGTGAGTTTTTAATTCTCCATATTGTGATGTGCTGAGATTCTTCCCTTAGTCTCTTTTTCTGATAGTAAAACCTTAAAAACATGTTGAGGAACCACAGGTTAAAAGCAAATACATATTACACATGAGGATCCCCAATAGAGCAGCTATGTTTACAGAAAATCACAGGTCACATGAGTTCGCCTCACTCAAACAACTGTAGGTAATTGTATGGAAGATGGTAGAAGAAATGAAAATCTCTATGGGCCCAAAACAAAGACAGGAATCGTTGTGAACATGGAGACTTTAGGGTGGCTTAAAAGATAAAATTCAGATATCCAGCACTCTCTGGTTTTTTGTAAATGTAGATTCACCAGGTGTCATTGACTTCTTAAGGGTAGCCCATTCCTCAGACTTACCAGGGGCACGATGGATCCTGATTCTGCTTACGATCTACAGTATTCAGATGACCTACAATTGAATTCAGTCAAGGTTCTGTCACATTAAGCAGATCTCTCTCCAGACATTCCCAGGCACACACAATTACATCAGTCTCCCAGAGTGAGAACAAGAAAATTTAGGAATCATATCCAGAAGGCCTGAGATCATGGGGTGAGACAACTTTCCTGGCTGGCTTTGCTGAGTCAGGGTAAATAATTGCCCTGTTTCGTAAATTATCATCCCAGTATCATCTGACCTAAGTCTAGGCACTAATACAATCTTTTCCCACACATACTCTAGGCTAGCAGCCCACTTTCTTTCTGGAAGGAAAATGACAATTATTCCCTGTTCCCCAGTAAGTACCCACATTATTCTCAATTGAAGTTTTTCCCAGCTGTGATTAGAATTAGAATAAGAAAGAAAATCTCTAATCTCTGTGAAATGAATCTCTGTGGTGGGCTCATAAGAACATGGCAACCTGTGACCACTGATAGTGACTATGCTCCATCTTGTATCCAGAGACATGTCAACAAGTCAATACACTGAAGACCAATGAACAGGCTAACTCACAAAAGATAGATCATAGAGCTAGGTGTAGTATCCTGGGTCACAACCTCAGTGCAGTGTAGGCAAAAATACTATTGCTGTTTAACCAGGCACAGAATATCAAAAAAACAATGCCGATGAGAACAAAAAAATACAAGGAACATTACAGTGGGCAGGAAACATTACAGTCTATTCACCAAGTTTGACAGATACCTTTTGGGGATATCCTACACAGGTGAGTGTGAATTGGTCAAACTTGCTTTGGGACAAAGATCCTGATAGTGGACTCACAGTGACACACTCATGTCCTGGGATAAGTAAGCAAACAGAGTTTGCTGACCCACCCCAAGTCTATAATCACACACCACTACAGAGACTGCTAATACAATATGTGTGCCTGATAGCATGTGATGAAAATGACACCTCTAAGCTTAATCTAGAGTTCTGGGTCTAACGTCTTCTCAGACATCATTGGAGCTTTACAATATTCACCATGGAGTACTCATAAGTTCCATCATGGCGCAAGTGGAGTTGTCGTCCCTTCATTGAGGACAATTTTCTTTTATAAGATTGGTATGAGTTCAATACAATAAAAAAAATAGAAGAAGTTGAATAGTATTTACTCCAAGACACCTCAGACTTTTGAGAAACTTTTCCCTCTGGCAGGTCCCTCTTGACCCTGTTAAAGTTGGAGGGTCAAAGGATTAGTTAAAAGACATGAGAAGCTAGGCACAGTGGCTAACATCTATAATTCCAGCACTCTGGATGCCAAATCTGCCTGAGCCCATAGATTAAGACCAGCCTAGGACACTTAGTCAGACATCCTTTCTACGATAAATCAAAAACTGAGTCAGGCATGGTGGTGCAAACCTGTAGTAACAGCTACTTGGAAGACTTTGTTGGAAGGAGCATCAGAGTTCAGCTGGCTGAGGCTGAGGTGGCCATGAGAGTACCATTGTACGCCAGCCTCGGTGACATATTGAGACTCCAACCTTACACATCTCACAAATAAATAAATGTAAAGATGTGAGGAATCACAAAGGATTAGTCAATTAGATGGGAGTCAAAATGGAGTGGTCACAGAAAACAATGGTGAAAATTTATTCAAACAAAACTAAAAAAGATGCTCTTCCAGGTGAGTCTTTGCATGGACACATGGGAATGGTATGTCTGAAGAGAAATTTTCTCAGTCAAATCTCCACATTACAAGTTAAGGAGGAAGGAGAAAAGTCATTTTGTGTTGCTACCCTCTCAACACACAATATTTACAATGGCTGAAAGAGACAGTCATTTACACATACTCTGGAAATGGTTATGCAATGGCCACATGGACATTGTTTTTTAAGCATTCTGTGACTACTCAAAACTTTTGCCTTCCATGCTTTTATTATCCATATTGTGATATGCTGTAATTTTTTTCCTAGTTTCTTTTTCTGTTGGCAAAAACCTGAAAACATGTTGAGAAACCACGCATCTAAAGCAAACATGCATGACACTGGATGATCATAAAAAGAGCAGCGAAGTTTACTCAAAATCAAGGGTCACATGAGTTCACCTCACTCAAATGACTGTAGGTAGTTGTATGGAAGAGGGTAGAAGAAATGAAAACCCCTACAAGACTCACAAAAATAACAGGAAGTTGTGAACATGGAGGCTTTAGGGTGACTTAAAAGATAAAATTCAAATATACACCACTCTCTGGTTTTCCCTAAGTGTGGAGTCCAGGTTCACTGGCTTCCTAAGGATAGCCGATTCCTCAGACTTACCAGGAGCACAATGGATCCTGGTGTTGCTTAGGATCTGCAGCATTTGGATGACCTACAATTGAATTGAGACAAGTTTCTGTCACATTAAGCAGATCCCTCTCCAGACACTTCCCAGGCACACACAATGATATAGTCTCCCAGAGAGAGAACAGAAAAATTCAGGAGTCATAATCCAGAAGGCCTCAGATCATGGACTAAGACAACTGCCTTGGCTGGCTTTGCTGAGCCAGGGGGAAAGAAAACTGCCCTGGGCTTGTGAATGATCATCCCAGTACATCTGTACTGAGTCTCGGCACCGATCTAATCTTTTCCCGCACAGACGCTCATCCAGAAGTGCACCTGCTTTCTAGAAGGAAAATGACATTTCCCTTTTCCACAGATTTACCCAACTTGTTGTGAGTTGAAAGTTTCTTCACAACTGTGATGATTAGACTAAGAAATGTAATCACTGACTCTGAGTGAAAATGAATCTCCCCCGTCACATAAAAACACGGTGACTTGTGAACATTGACAGTAACAAGGCTCCACCTTGTATCCAGAAACATGTCAACAAGGCAAGACACTGAAGAGCAATGAACAGGCTAACTCCCAAAAGAGAGGTCATAGAGCTAGGGAGAGTAGCTCGGGTCACACCCTCCACAGCAATGAGGAAAAAATGCCACTGCCTTTTGGCCATGAGCATGATATCAAAAAACAATGCTGAAGAGAAGAAAAAAAAATACAAGGAACAGTATAGCTGGCAGGAAACATTACAATACAATCAGTTAAGCCGGGCTTGGTGGCTCAGCCTGTAATCCCGTGCCTTTGGGAGTCTGAGGTGAGTGAATTGCCTGAGCCCGCAGGTTGGAGACCCGCCTGGGCAACTTGGCGAGACCTCATCTCTACAATAAATCAAAATGAGCCGGGCGTGGTAGTGCACGCCTATAGTTCCAGCAACTTGGAAGGCTGAGGCGGAAGGATCGCTGGAGCCCAGCAGATCGAGGCTGCGGTGACCGGGAGCGGTCACTGCACTTCAGTCTGGGTGACAGAATGAGACTCCAACTCAAACAAAACAAAACAAAACAAAACAATATAATCAGTTAGTCTGACAGACACCTTTTGAGATGCCCTACCTAGGTGAATATGAACTGTCACACCTGTCTTGCAACTACAATCCTAAAAGTGAACTCAGGGTGACACAGTCATGGTCTGAGACAGGGAAGTGATCAGAATTTGCTGACCCACCTCATATTCATAATCACGGCTCACTCTAGAGACTGCTTCAAACAATATGTTTGTATGATAGCTGGTTATAGAAATGACACCTCTCAACCTAATCTAGAATTCCCATTTAAAGACTACAGTGCAACCCTGGTACATCTTTGGGGATTTATAATGCTCACCAAAGAGTACTCACTACTTCTATCATGGCCCTTGAGGTCCTTTCCTCCTTTAATTGAGGACAATTTTCTTTTATACGATTGGCATGAGTTCAGTACATCAAAAAAATGGAAGGAGTTGTATACTATTTATTCCATGACACCTTGGATTTTTGAGAAAATCTCCTCTGGCAGATTCTTCTTAACCCTGTTAAAGTTGTAAGGGAGAAATTAGTAAAAAGGCATGAGGCCAGGTGCATTGGCTAACATCTGAAATCCCAGCCCTCGGAAGGCCAAATCACATGAACTGCCTGTCAGTGGTTTGCAGTAAAGTGTGAATTTGGTATGCAATGTACATATGGATATTGCTTTAGGCATTTTGTGGATTCTAAAAACTTTTTCCTTCCAGACTTTTATTCTCCATAATAGTGTGAGATGATTCTCTTCCTCGTTTCTTTATTTATTAAAAACAAAAAACAAAAAAACTAAACTAAACTAAAAATATGTTGAGGAACAGTAGGTCAAAAGCAAACAGGCATTACACTAAATGATCCACATAAGAAAAGCAGTGTTGACCTTCTATTTGACCCAGTAATCCCGCAATTGGGAATAAGCCCAAAGAAACTCAAATCATTCTACAAAAAAGATATTTGCATACGCATGTTTACGGCAGCACTATTCAAAATAACAAAAACATGGAATCAACTATGCTGCCCATCAAAACTGGACTGGATTTTTTAAAAAGTGGTACATATACCCAATATAATATGCAGCCATAAAGAAGGACTAACATATGGACTTCACAGCAACTTGGATGGATTTATAGTCTATAATACTCAGTGATCTATCACAGAAAAAAAGAACAGAGTGCTTTATGTTCTTACTCATAAGTGGACATTAAACAATTATCACAATACTGTATGAAAGAGATTGGCAGTAATTGGAAACTCCCAGGGAAGTGGGGGCATACCTCATCAATGAGGATGCCTGCATTATGAACATTTGTGTACCAAAACCTGAATTGTACCCCACATCTTTAAAATAAAAAAATGTAAAATAAAAAAATAAAGGAAAATTTAAAAAACTGACAAAATTAAAAAAAAAACCCAGAAAAATGAAAAAAAAGAGAAGCAATGTTTATGACAAATCTTGGGTTACACAAGTATACCACAGTCTGTAGGTGTAAGTGATTGAATCTATAGGGTAGAAGAAATGAAAACATATACAGGACTTATAACTAAAATAGAAAACACTGTGAAGATGGAAATATGGAGGTGGTTAAAAGGATGAAATACTAATATTCAGAAATCTCTGGTTTTCTCTGAATGTGGAGTCTCCAGGTATCCACACCCTCCTAGGATCTACCCATTCCTCAGACTTATCAGGAAAACGATGGGTCTGGGGATTTCATGTGATCTGCATTAGAAAGTTTTTCTATGAGTGAATGAGACATGGGTCTGTCACATTAAGGAGATCGTTCTCCAGTCATGTCCCATCTGCTGCCCACTCCCAAAACCGCAACATAAACCTCCCACTGAGAGAACAGAAAAATTTCAGGGTTAGATTTCAGAAAGTTGGAGATCACAGCTTGATAAGACTGTCTGGTTAGCTTTGTTGAGCTAGGGAGTAAAATCTCCCTGTTCTGGCGGGTTATCCTCCCAAGATCACATGTCCTGAGTCTGGGCATGGATCTAAACTTTTCCCCCATAGATCCTAGGCCAGCAACCCACTTGCTTTCTGGAAGGAAAATGGCACTATTTCCTTTTCCCTCAGCAAGTACCCAATTTGTTCAGAGTTGTGAAGATATCCTCAGCTTCCATCAGAAAGAGGGAGGAAATTGCCGAATCTGAAAGTGAATCTCTGAGGCTTCATGGGAACATTGGTGACTCATGGCCATGAAGAGTGACAAGGCTCCAGCTTGTCTCCGGAAACATGTCAATAAGGCAATATACTACTTAGCTAGTAACAACCTAACTCACAAAACATTGACCATGGCACTAGGTTTGGTAACCAGGGTCAAGTGTTCAACACAGGTATTTCAAGGATTCTACTGCTTTTTGGCAGGCAAAGAAAATCAAAACACAACGCCAAGAAAACAAAGCAAAACAAAAACTTGAGGATGAACAATACAACTGGAAAAATACACTAAAATGCAATCAGTAGGTTTGACAGATACCTTTCAGAGATGTACTACATAAATGGATGTGACTGGTTACACCTGTTTTGGGTCTAATATACAGATGGTAGATTCAGGATGACACAGTCATGACCTGAGACAGGAAAGCAAGCAGAGTTCCCTGACCTACCCCATATTCATTGTCACAAATCCCTTTATAGTCTGCTTAAAAGTTTGTGTATGACAGTTGGTTATAGAAATGTGACAGTTCAGTAAAATCCAGAATTTGGGTTGTGAGAACTATAGAGTCTCTACAGGATATAATTGGAGCTTCATAATATTTGCTATGAATACTCATCAGTTCCATCATTGCACAAGTATACTTTTTATCCCTTCATTGAGGAAAGATTAATGTTATAAGTGTGGGATGAGTTCAGTATGTCAAAAATTATAGAAGGACTTGAGCAATATTTGCTCCATGACACTTTAGGTGAGGACCTTCCCCCTCTGGCAGTTCCCTGTTGATCCTGTTAAAAGTTAGAAGGTTGAGAGATTAGTAAAGACATGATGGACCACAACAGACTAGCTAAATTATGTGAAAGGCAAAAGTAAGTGGTTACAAAACACAATAGTGCAAACACAGTCAACACATAGAGAAAAAGATTCTCTTCCTGGTGGGGCATAGTGTAGATACATGAAAATAACCTGTCAAAAGAGAAATTGTACTCAAATATCAAGATAACAAACAGAGGAAGAAGGAAAAAAGATATGCCATAGTGCTAACTTCTTGACACACAAAATTTAGCCATGAATGAATCAGTGTTTTGCAAGGTATGAAAACTGGCAAACAAACGACACATGGAAATAGCTTTACAAGCATTAGTGGATCCTCCAAAATTTGGCCTCCTGGTGTTTATTCCTCAAAATGTGATATGCTATGATTTGCTACCTAGTTTTTTTCTCTTGAAAATAATTAAAAATAAGCTGAGAAACAAAGGTCCAAAAGAAAACAGGCACTATACAAAAGAATTCCAAAAATGAAGCAAAGTTTATAAAAAATTAGCCTGACTTACAGTTCACCTGGAACAAGCAATGGTAGAAGACTGAATGAAACATAGAAAAACAACAAAAAATTCCCAAAACAACCCCTAAGGGTGTACCTCTTCCTCAGACTTACCAGGAGAAGGATGGTTCTGGGTATCTCAGATGCTCTACGTCGGGTAGTTTTCCTATAAGCGAATTCAAACCAAGGTTTGTAACATTGCCAGAGTCCAGCTCCAGCAGGTCAGGGTTTCCTGGAAGAGGGATGGCATCAGCACAGGAGAAAAAACTTGGACACTGACTCTGCTGCAAGCAGGACAAATGCCGATTTATTGTCTTTTCCAACTCCTTTTGTATTCTACAAGTTTTTTGTTTCCAAGGCAGTTACAATTGAATGGACTGGACAGGCAATGTATCTTTGGTTCATCCTGTTTTGATCTTAAAACATTATCATCCTAAACATTAACTATAAATTTTATAAACTTCTAACATTTTTTAATGATTACCATTTCTTAATGTCCATACAAAACTTACTTATTCCCATAATTATTACATTATAAATCACTACCAAGTTCTAAGCACTAAAATTATCACATAGATTAACAAGTCACACCTGTGACCTTTACACAGCAATTTGAAACTAGCTGGGGTAAAGCAACATTTTCAAGGTTTCTTAGCCACAAGTTGGCCTGGCTAGTTTTCCCTAATTTAACACCTGGTGTTTACAATCTGTGTTAATTATTTCCTGCCAGGGAAAATGAGCTTCAATGTTTGTAAAACAAAGGGTCCCCAGGGCTCAAGTCACTTAGTCACAATCCCTAATCAGAATTATAAGCCTCCTTAACAAAGGGAAGGTAATTTTTCATGAATTCCCCTCCTGCCTTTTTGCAAAGGGGAGTGGAGGTGTAAGTGGAATTTTGCTTTCCATCCTCAGACTGTACAGAACTTTTTGGCTGCACTAATAACAAAAGTAGAAGAAGCAAGGGTCTCAGCTGCTCAGATTCGCTTTGCAACCCGGGGTCTTCAGCCCCCTGGACTTTGTCAGCAGGAAGGCCTCCATGGCTGGCTCCTGACATCACATGAAGCAGCTCCCTCTCCAAACACCTCCCCTCCACTATCTGCACCCAACACAGCAAAAACAAAATCCCAGTGGAAGACAGGAAAATCTTAAGAGTCATCTTCCAGAAAGCTGGAGATTATGACTTGAGATGATCGCCTCGGTTAGTGTGGCTGAGCCAGGGATACAAAATCTCCTTCTTCTGCTAGATTATCCTTGCATCACATGTGTCCTGAGTCAGGGCATGGATCCAATCTTTTTCCTCACAGATCTAGGCCCTGCAGACCACCGGCTTTCTAGAAGGAAAATAGTTCCCTCTCCCTTTGTAAGCATCCAGCTTGTTTATAGCTGAGAAGACATTTTCAGCTGCCACAGGCCTTAGGGTGAAAATGGTTCAATATGAGTGAAAATGGATCTCAGTGGCTATTTGAGAATATTGGTGAACTGCAGCCACAAGAGTGATGCAGCGCCCTCCTGTGTCTAGAAGCATGTCGATAAATCTACACCCTCATTAGCTATGAACAGGCCTACTCAAAAAACAGATCTTAAAGACACGTTCAGTGAAACCTGGGTCCACATTCCATAGAGGGGTAGGCAATGATGCTATGGGCATTTGGCAGCCAGAGAATAACAGAATACCATGTTGACCAAGGGAACACTGATGAGCAGTATGGTGGGCAAATGACATGAAATTAGGAGCAGAAAGTCTGACATACAACTTTTGCGGTAGCGCTTCAACAGTGAATGTACTGGTTCCACCTGCTTTGCACCTAACATCCTGATGGTTAACTCAGGGTGATACAGTCATGGCCTGAGGCAAGGAAGAGAGCAGGGATTACTGACCTATCCCATGTTCATGTGAAGGGGACCAGTCCCTTGCCGGGTCGTGAGATTTCCTGAAGGAGAGACGGGTAGGCGAAGGACAAAAATATCATACCCAGACACTTGCTTCTTGAACAGATGACAATTTAATGTTAGTTAACACAGAGCTTTTATACCATTTGTAAAGGGGTAAGACAAAGAAAATTCCTTCACGTACATATCCTCTACAAGTTACCACCATCTAGTGGTCCTAGCAACAAACAAGCCAAGAACCCTGTAAACATTCAGACAATAAGTCTTATTCATAAGGCCAAAGATGATAGTTTTAGTCCAAAGTCCCAAATTACAGTCCTTGAACTGTCTCTAGAAAGTTTAGCAGTAGTCTTCCTTCTGGGACTTTATGGCCTTCAGAGTTCTGTAATAGCCTTTCTTGTCCAGGTGTCTCCGTTACTTTTCTCTTATCCTGCAGTGCTTGTTTCATGACATTTCCAGGTTAGCTGTGAGTACTTCACATAAACATGCCATCTTCTTCTTCCACGACTGCACAGAATATCTTCAGCGGTACCAGCAGCAAAGATGGAAGACAGAAGGGCCTGAGCTGCCTGGACTCGCTTTGTGGCCAGGGATCCTCAGCGCACCTGGACTTTGTCAATCAGGTGGGCCTCCAAGGCCGGCTCCCAACATTCATGGTCACACATACCCCTAGGAGGCCAATTCAAAAGACATGCACCTATGATACCTGGGTTGAGAAGTGACACCTGCAGCCTCCCCTAGACTTCAGGCTTTGAAGACTGTAAGGCCCTCCTGAGACCTCATTTGAAGCTTTGTCATGTTCACCATAGAGTACTCATGCATCTCCAAGTGAAGCAAGTGGACTTTTCCTCCCTTCATTGAGAACTGAGGATTCTTATACAGCTGGATGCTGGTAGGCTGGTTCGAATACAGGGAAGGAGTAAATTCAAACTTGGTATGTGGCACCCAGAAACGTTGGTGGATGTTCATCTCTGCTAGTTCTCTAGTTATCCTGTTGAGATGGCAAGGGCAAAAGGTCAGTCACAAAGAATGAGGGACCACCAGGCACTAGTTTAGTTAGGTAGGAGGCATCAGGGAGCGGTATTGGACATAATAGTGGGATATTACTCAACAACAACAGAAAGAACCTGTGGGGGTATATGGGAACGGTCTCTCTGAGGGCATGCAGTTAGTCAACTCTGCAGATTACAAATGGAGGAGGAAGAAGAAAGGACATCCCGTGTGGCTACCCTCATGGCACACAGTATGTTGAGATGACTAAAACAGATAAGGGTTTGCAGTACAGTCTTGAAATTTGTAATCAATCCATTTCATGGCCTTTGCTTTAGAGGTCTTGCCTAGATGACAAACACTGTTGTTTTCCAGTATCTTCTCATGGTGTGCTATGAGTCTCTCTTCCCAGTTGCTTCTCCTGTTGTCAAAATCTGGCAAACATGTTGTGGAACAACAGGCTGAAAGCAAAATAGGCATCACACCAGTTTCTCTGCAATAGAGAAGCAATGTGTGCCAAAAACCTTGGGTCCTGTGAGGTAACCTGCATCAAGCAACTGTAGCAGTTTGAATGCAACAGGGAAGAAGAGGTACAATCCTACACAGGACCCACAATGAAAACAAGAAACCTTGTAAACACAGAGAATTTGGGGTGGGCCCAAAGGATGAAATAGAGACACTCAGCACCCTTTGTTTTCCCTGGACATGGAGTCTCTGGGTGTTTCTACCTCCTAAGGTTGTACCTCTACCTCAGACTTACCAGGAGAAAGATGCTTCTGAGTGTTTCAGGTGCTCTGCATCAGGTAGGATTCCTAGAAGTGAATCAAAACAAGGATTTGTCACACGAAGAAGAACTCTCTCTAGATACCTGCCCTCCACTGTCTCCTCCCAACAAAGCAACATCAAACTCATCTGGGTCATCTTCCACAAAGTCAGAGATCAAGACTTGAGATGACCACCTTGGTTAGCATGCCTGAGTCAGGGGACACAATCTCCCTCTATGGCTAGGTTTTCCTCCCACCACCATTTATCCCGAGTCTGGGCATGGATCCAATCTTTTTCCTCACAGATCCTGGGTCTGCAGCTCACCTGATTTCTAGAAGGAAAAAGGAAATAGTTCCCTTTCCCTCTGTAAGCACTCAGCTTGTTCATAGCTGAGAGAATGTTTTCAGCTGCCACAGTCATGAAGGAAGAAATGGTCCAATGGGAGTGAAAATGGATCTCAGTGGCTACCTGGGAATCCTGGTGACCTGCTGCCACTGAGAGTGATAAGTCTCCTTCAGGTGTCAGGATGCATGTTGATAAGGTTACACACTGCTTAGCTATGAACAGGCCTACTCACAAAACAGAGATCTTACAGACAGGTTCTGCAAAACCTGAATCCCACCCTACATGGAGGGGTAGGCAACAATGCTATGTGCGTTTACCAGGCAGAGAATAACAGAATGCCATGTTGATCAAGGGAACACCAACAAGGAAGAGTATGGTGGGCAAAAGACATGAAATGTGGAGCAGGAGGTCTGACACACACCTTTTGTGTTTGTGCTCCATGAGTGTCAACTGGTCCTACCTGCCTTGAGCCTAATATCCTGACAGTGGACTCAGGGTGACACTATCATGGTCTGAAACAAGGAAGAGAGCAGGGATCGCTACCTACTGCATGTTCATTGTCACACACACCCCCTAGAGGCTGATTCAAATGATATGTGCCTATGATACCTGGGTAGAGAAGCGACACCTGTCAGCCTCCTCTAGACATCAGTCTCTGAGGACTGTGAGGTCTGCCTGAGACCTCATTCAAAACTTTATCATGTTCACCAGAGAAAACTCACGCATCTCCAAATGAAGCACACAGACTATTCCTCCCTCCATTGAGGATTTAGTTTTCCTATACAGCTGGAAGCCATTAGGCTGGTCCAAATACAGGGAAGGAGTCAAATCACACTCAGTCTGTGGCAGCCAGAAGCGCTGGTGAACGTCCACTTCTGCCAGTTCTCTGGTGACCCTGTTGAGGTGGAAAGGGCAAAAGATCAGTCATAAAGAATGAGGGACCACCAGGTACCTGCTAAATTAGCTGGGAGGCATCAGGGAGTTGTTGTGGACACAAACATGGGGCATTATTCAACAACAACAGAGAGATTCACCTTGTGGGGGGGACACAGTGGGGATACATGGGAACAGTCTGTCAGAAGAGACTACATGTTCAGTCAGCTCTGCAGCTTAAAGAGGAGGAGGAAGGAGAAAGGACATCCTGTGCATCTACCCTCATGGCACAGTATGTGACGTGAGTAAAACAGTCAAGGTTTGCAGTACAGTCTTGAAATTTGGATGCAATCCACCCCATCTCTTGCTTTAGAGGCCTTGCATATGCAAGGACGAATGCAAATGCTTTCCAGCCTCTTCTTCTCCTTCTTCTCCATGTGCTATGATTCTCTCTTCCCAGTTGCTTCTCCTGTTGTCAAAATCTGGCAAACATATTGTGGAACAACAGTCTGAAAGCAAATAGGCATCACACCAGTTTCTCTGCAAGAGAGCATCAATGTGTGCTGAAACTTCGGTATTTGTGAGGTCACCTGTGTCAAGAAACTATAGCAGTTTGAATGCAAGAGGGAAGAAGAGGTAGAAACCTTCACAGGACCCACAATGAAATCAGGAAACCTGGTGAACACGGAGAATTTGGGGTGGGCCCAAAGGGTGAATCAAAGAAACTCAGCACCCTTCATTTTCCCTGGATGTGGAGTCTTCAGGGGTCTCTACCTCCTAAAGGTGTTCCTCTTCATCAGACTTACCAGGAGAAGGATGCTTCTGAGTGTCTCAGATGCTCTGCATCAGGTAGGTTTCCTACAAGTGAATTCAGACCAGGGTTTGCCACATGAAACAGCTCCTTCGCCAGACACCTCCCCTCTACTGTCTGCCCCCAACATAGCAACATAAAACTCCCAGTGGGAGAATAGGAAAAACTTAAGGGTCATCTTCCAGAAAGTCAGAGATCATGGCTTGAGATGACTGCCCTGCTTAGCTTGGCTAGTTTCCTCCCACCACGACTCATCCTGAGTCTGGGCATGGATCTAATCTTTTCCCCCACAGATCCTGGGCCCATAGTCCTCCTGCTTTCTAGAGGGTAAAGGACAATAGTTCCCTCTCTCTCTGCAAGCACCCAGCTTGTTCATAGCTGTGAGGATGTTTCACCTGCCACAGGCATGATGGTGGAAATCGTCCAGTCAGAGTGAAAGTGGATCTCCATGGCTACCTGGGAGTACTGGTGACCCACAGCCACTGAGAGAGACACGGCTCCCTCCTGTGTCCAGAAGCATGTTCATAAGGCTACACACTGCTTATAGGCCTACACACAAAAAAGAGATCTTAAAGACAAGTTGAGTGAAACCTGTGTCCTTCCCACCACAGAAAAGCAGGCAACAAAACTATGGGCATTGGTAGGCAGGGCAAAACAGAATGCCATGTTGACCAAGGGAACACTGATGATGAACAGGAAAGTGGGCAAAAGACATGAAATATGGAGTGGGGGGTCTGAAAGACACCTTTCGGGGCTCTGCTCCATGACTGATTATCAACTGGTCCCACCTACCTTGAGCCTAACATCCTGACAGTGAACTCAGCATGACACAATCATGGCCTGAGACAAGAAAGAGAGCAGAGATCACTGACATACTCCATGTTCATGGTCACACCCCCACCCAGAGGCTGATTCAAAAGAAATGTGCTTATTAAACCTGGGTAGAGAAGTGACACCTGTCAGTTTCCTCTAGACTTCAAGCTCTGAGGACAGTGAGGTCTGCCTGAGACCTCATTCGAAGCTTTATCATGTTCACCAGAAACTACTCACGCATTTCCAAATGAAGCAAGCAGACTTTTCCTCCTTCCATTGAAAACTGAGGATTCCTATATAGCTGGATGCCATTAGGCTAGTCCAAACACAGGGAGGGAGTCAAATCATACTTGGTCTGTGGCACCAGGAAAGGCTGGTAAATAATCACCTCTGCCAGTTCTCTAGTGACCCTGTTGAGGTGGCAAGAGCAAAAGATCATTCACAAAGAAAGAAGGACCACCAGGGACTGGCTGATATAGATAGGAGGCATCAGGGAGTGCTTGTGGATAAAACAATGGGATATTATTCAACAACAACAAAGTGATTTTGTGGGCAGTACCAAGTGGGGATATATGGGAATGGTCTGTCAGAAGAGGCCATGCGCTCAGTCAACTCTGCAGATTATAAGGGGAGGAGGAAGGAGAAAGTACTTCCAGCATGGCTACCCTCATGACACACAGTATGTGGAGGTGACTGAAACAGCCAAAGGTTTGCAGTACAGTCTTGAAATTTGAATCCAATCCATTGTGTGACCTTTGCTTTAGAGGCCTTGCATAGATAACAAACATGGCTGCTTTCCAGCCAATTCTTCTCCTTGTGGTCATGTGCTATGACTTTCTTTTCTCAGTTGTTTCTCCTGTTGTCAAAATCCAGCAAACATGTTGCAGAACAACAGGTCAAAAGTAAATAGGCATCACACCAGTTTCTTTGCAAGAGAGAAGCAATGTGTGCTGAAAACTTCAGGTCCCCTGAGTTCATTTGTGACAAGCAACTGTAGCCGTTAGAAGGCAAGAAGAAAGAAGAGGTGCAATGTTGGGAGCCGGCCACAGAGGACCACTGAGCGTTAGGGATCAGGAAGGGCCATTGACCCTGAGACCACTACGATGCCTTCAGAAGCTGTTGACCCCATTCCCTCCCCTCTTTTCCACTTGGCACAAGCAACCAGGAAAGGCTCCTGCTGGCTCTAACAGAGGACTCTGAAACCGGAACAAACACAGCTAACTTGGGAGTCTATTGTTCCCATTTTCCACAGTTTATGGTTTTTGCTTTTAAACAATTTAACTTTGAGTCACATTGAGGACCCTTAGTGTAAGTCACAGGTTCTCTTGATGTGATTTTAGAAATTTATAGATATAGGTTTTAGAATATAGTTTATATAGATTAAGAAAATTCAAGTAACCATTTTGTTATGGAAGTGTGGTTAGTTCAGTTTGATTCAGGGGGGCCAGTGTAGTTTGAATAAGGCTGGCTGGTGCTAGGAGAGTGTAACCATAGCACCAACTGTTTCATAGAAACTAGTTGAAATTAGCATAGAATAGTAAAAGGTAATATATCATTATATTGGTTTCAGGTATAAGCATTGAACGGTGTTATGTAGCTATAAACAATTAAGGGTACATAGAAACTAGATAAGAACTTCATGTTTTTCTTCATGTTTGAAAAATACACCTGCTTGAGAGTAGGGGGTGTCCTGTGTGCACCTGGACCTGGTCATGTGAAAGGCACATGCTACCTTTTGTGTAACCATAGCAGCATGAGTTCCCATGATAATACCTTTGCAGAGTTTGGGGATAAAAGCCCTGGGATTACACCCATTAAATGGCTTCTAGTCACTTGAACAGAAGTCCAGTCTCTTCCTTTCTCCCCCCTTTCTTTCTCTTTATATCTATCCCTCCAGTTTAAATCGCCGATGCCACCACACCTATCAAGGGACCCCCAGTCTCCGCAAGGGCAGGACCTCCACAGTGTAAATCTACACAGGACCCACAACAAAATATGGAAACCTGGAGAACATGGAGAACTTGGGGTGGGCTCAAAAAATGAAACAGAGACATTCAGCAACCTTCATTTTCCATGGCTGTAAAGTCTCCAGGTGTTTCTACCTCCTAAGGTTGTATCTCTTCCTCAGAGTTACCAGAAGGATGCTTCTGAGTGTCTCAGATGCTCTGCATCAGGTAGGTTTCCTACAAGAGAATTCAGACCAGGGTTTTTTCACAAGAAGCAGATCCCTCTCCAGCCACTGCCCCTCCATTGTCTGCTTCCAACACAGTAACAGCAAATTCCCAGTAAGAGAACAGGAAAATCTTAAGGGTCTTCTTCCACAAAGCCAGAGATCATGGCTTGAAGCAACCACCTTGGTTAGCGTGGCTGAGCCAGGGGCCCAAATCTCTCTTTGCTACCACACATCCTGGGTCTGGGCATGGACCCAACCGATTTCCCCACAGCTCCTGGGCCTGCACCCTACCTGATTTCTAGAAGGAAAAGGGCCATCGTTTCCTCTCCCTCTGCAAGCATCCAGCTTGCTCAGAGCTGAGAGGTCATTTTCAGCTGCCACTAACTTTAGGGTGGAAATGGTTCAATGAGAGTGAAAATAGGTCTCTGTGGCTACCCAGGAATACTGGTGACTGTGGCTGTGAGAGTGACGTGACTCCCTCCTGTGTCTAGAAGCATGTCGATAAATGTACACACTGATGAGCTATGAACAGGCATACTCACGAAACAGGTCTTAAAGACACATTCTGTGAATCCCGGGTCCCAACCTCAACAGAGGGGTAGGCAACAAGGCTACCAGCGTTTGGCAGGCAGAGAATAACAAAATGGCCATGCTGACCAAGGGAACACCAATGAACATACAGTGGGCAAAAGACATGCAGAGTGGAGCAGAAGGTCTCACAGACACCTTTTGGGGTTGTGTTCCAAGAGTGAATGTACTATTCCCACCTGCTTTGGGCCTAACATCCTGACGGTGAACTCATGGTGACACAGTCATGGCTTGAGACAAGGAAGTGAGCAGTGATCACTGACCTACCCCATGTTCATGGTCACACACACCCCCAGAGGCTAATTCAAAAGACATGTGTCTAGGATACCTGGGTTGAGAAGTGACACCTGTCAGCCTCCTCTACACTTCAGGCTCTGAGGATTGTGAGGTCTGCCTGAGACTTCATTCGAAGCTTTATCATGTTCACCATAGAGTACTCACGCATTTCCAAATGAAGCAAGCGGACTTTTCCTCCCTTCATTGAGAACTGAGGATTCTTACACAGCTGGATGCTGGTACAGTGGTTCGAATACAGGGAAGGAGTAAATTCACACTTGGTCTGTGGCACCCAGAAGTGTTGGTGAACATTCACCTCTGCCAGTTCTCTAGTGATCCTGTTGAGGTGACAATGACAAAATGTCAGTCACAAAGAATAAGGGACCACCTAGTAGCAACTGAATTAGGTGGGAGGCATTAGGATGTGGTAGTGGACACAACAGTGGGACATTTTTCAACAACAACAGAAGGATCCTCTTGTGGGGGAGACCCAGTGGGAATACATGGGAATGGTCTGTCTGAAAAGGTCATGCACTTAGTCAACTCTGCAGATTACAAGTGGAGGAGGAAGGAGAAAGACAGCCTGTGCGGCTACCCTCATGACACATAGTATATCAAGATAACTAAAACAGCTAAGGATTTTGCAGTACAGTCTTGAAATTTGGATGCAATCCACCCTGTGGCCTATGCCTTAGAGGCCTTGCATAGATGACAAACACAGATGCTTTCCAGTCTCTTCGCATGGTGTGCTATGAGTTTCTCTACCCAGTTGTTTCTCCTGTTGTCAAATTCCGGCAAACATGTTGCAGAACAACAGGCCAAATGCAAAATAGACATCACACCAGTCTCTCTGCAAGAGAGAAGCAATGTGTGCCAAAAACCTTGGGTCTTGAGAGGTTACCTTCATCAAACAATGGTAGCAGTTTGAATGCAACAGGGAAGAGGAGGTGCAATCCTACACAGGACCCACAACGAAAACAGGAAACCTTGTGAACACAGAATTTGGGGCAGGCCCAAAGGATGAAACAGACACTCAGCTCCTTTGTTTTTCCTGGACTTGGAGTCTCCGGGTGTTTCTACCACCTAAGTGTGTATCTCTTCCTTGGACTTACCAGGAAAAAGATGCTTCTGAGTGCCACAGATGCTCCACATCAGGTAGAATTCCTATAAGCGAATTCGGACCAGGGTTTCTCACATGAAGCAGATTGCTCTCCAGAAATCCCCCCCCCCCCCACTGTCTCCTCCCAACAAAGCAACATCAAACTCCCAGTTGGAGAAACGGAAAACTTAAGGGTCGCCTTCCAGAAAGGCAGAGATCATGGCTTGAGATGACTACCTTGGTTAGCAAGGCTGAGTCAGGGGCCAAAATCTCCCTCTACTGATAGGTTTCCCTCCAAACACCCTTCATCCTGAGTCTGGGCATGGATCCCATCTTTTTCACCACAGATCCTGGGTCTGCTGCCCACCTGCTTTCTAGAAGGAAAAGGACAATATTTCCTTTTCCCTCTGCAAGCACTCAGCTTGTCCATAGCTGAGAGGCTGTTTTCAGCTGCCACAGGTATGAGGGAGGATATGGTACAATCAGAGTGAAAATGGATCTCTGTGGCTACCCAGAAATACTGGAGACCCGCTGCCACTGAGAGTGGTGTGGCTCCTTCCTGTGTCCAGAAGCATATTGATAAGGCAAAACACTTCTTAGCTATGAACAGGCCTACTCTCAAAACAGAGATCTTATAGACACATTCAGCTTAACCTCTGTCCCACCCTCCATAGAGGGGCAGGCCACAATGCCATGGGCATTTGACAGGCAGAGAATAACAGAACACCATGCTGACCAAGGAAAGACTGACGAAGAGTACGGCAGGCAAAAGACACGAAATGTGGAGCAGGAGGTCTGACAGACACCTTTTGGGGCTGTGCTCCATGAGTCAGTGTCACCTGGTGACATCTGCCTTTGGCCTAACATCCTGACAGTTGTCTCAGAGTGACACAGTCATGGTTTAAGACAAGGAAGAGAGCAGGGATGACTGACCAACCCCATGTTCATGGTCACACAAGCCTTAAAGGCTGATTCAAAAGACATGTGCCAATGATACCGGGGTAGAGAAGTGACACCTGTCAGTCTTCTCTAGACTTCAGGCTCTGAGGACTGTGAGGTCTGTCTGAGAGCTCTCAATGCCTTATCGAGTTCACCAGTGACTACTTATGCATTTCCAAATGAAGCAAGCAGTCCTTTCCTCCCTTCATTGAGAGCTGAGGATTCCTATACAGCTGGATGAAGTTAAGTTGGTCTGAATACAGGGAAGGAGTCAAATCACGCTCAGTCTGTGGCACCCAGAAGGGTTGGTGAACATTCACCTCTGTCAGTTCTCCAGTGATCCTGTTGAGGTATCAAGGGTGAAAAGTCAGTCACAAAGAATGAGGGACCACCAGGTACTCACTAAATTTGGTGGGAGGCATCAGGGAATGGTTGTAGACACAAGAGTGGAACATTATTCTACAACAACAAAGAGTTCCTCCCCTTGGGGGTATCCACTGGGGACACATGTGTATGGTCTGTCAGAAGAGGACACACTCTCAGTCAACTCTGCAGTTTACATGAAGAGGAAGAAGGGAAAAGTATATCATGTATGCTACCCTCATCACACACTGTATGTGGAGATGGTTAAAGCAGTCATAGGTTGGCAGTGCAGTCTTAAAAATTCAGATGCAATCCACCCCATGGTACTTTGCTTTAGAGGTCTTGCATAGATGACAGTTCAGTTACTTTCTAGCCTCTTCTTTTTCATGTGGTCATGTGCTATGACTCTGTCTTCCCAGTTGCTTCACCTGTTGTCAAAATCTAGCAAACATGTTGTAGAACAACAGGCCAAAAGCAAATAGCTATCACATTGGTTTCTCTGGAAGAGAGAAGCAATGTATGCCAAAAAACCTCTGGTTCCATGAGGTCTCCAGCATCGAGTAACTGTAAAAGTTTGAATGCAAGGGGGGAGAAGAGTTGCAACCCTACACAGGACCTACAATGAAAACAAGAAAATTGGTGAATATGGAGAACTTGTGGGGGAGCCCAAAGTATGAAGCAGACACTCTGCACCCTTCATTTTCCTGGGACATGGAGTCTCCAGGAGTCTCTACTGCCTAAGGTTGTACCTCTGCCTAAGAATTACCAGGAGAAGGATGCTTCTGAGTGTCTCAGATTGTCTGCATTCCTAAAAGTGAATTCAGACCAGGGTTTGTCACATGAAGCAGATTCCTCTTCAGACGCCTCCCCTCAACTGTCTGCTTCCCCAAACAGCAATATCAAGCTCCCAGCAGGAGAACAGGAAAAACGTAAGGGTTGTCTTCCAGAAAGTGGGAGATAATGGCTTGAGACAACTGCCTTAGTTAGCTTGACTGAGCCAGGTTCCAAAATCTGCCTCTCTTCTGCTAGGTTATCCTCCTACCACCATGCGTCCTGAGATGGGGCAAGGATCCAGTCTTTTTTCCCATAGATCCTGGGCTCTCAGCCTACCTGCTTTCTAGAAGGAAAAGGGAAACAGTTCCCTCTCCCTCCACAACCACCCAGCTTGTTCATAACTGGGAGGATGTTTTCAGCTGCCACAGGCATGAGGGAGGAAATGGTAGAATCGGAGTGAAAATGGATCTCTGTGGCTATCCGGCAATACTGGTGACCCACAGCCACTGAGAGTGATGTGGCTCTCTCCTGTGTCCAGAAGCATGTCTACACACTGCTTAATTATGAACAGACTTACTCACAAAACAGAGATCTTAAAGACACATTCAGTAAAACCTGGGTCCCATCTTCCATAGAGGGGTAGACAACAATGCTAGGGGTGTTTGGCAGGCTGAGAATAACAGAACACCACATTGTCCAAGGGAATACTAATGAACTGTACAGCGGGAAAAGGACATGGGAGGTCTGACAGACATTTTTGGGGGTTGTGCTCCATGAGTGAATGTCAACTGGTCCCAACTACCTTGGGTCTAACATCCTGACAGTGGACTCAGGGTGACTCAGTCATGGCCTAAGACAAAGAAGAGAGCAGGGATCACTGATCTACCCCATGTTTATGGTCACAACCCCCCTCAGATGCTGATTCAGAAGACATGTCCCTTTGATACCTGGGTAGAGAAGTGACATCTGTCAGCCTCCTCTGGCCTTCAGACTCTAAGAATTGTGAGTTCTGTCTGAGACCTCATTTTAAGCTTTATCATGTTCACCAGAGACTACTCACACATTTCCAAATGGAGCAAGCGAACTTTTCTTCCCTTTATTGAGAACTGAAAATTTCTATACAGTTGGATGCCATTAGGCTGGTCCGAATACAGGGAAGGAATCAAATCCCACTCAGTCTGTGGCACCCGGAAGGGCTGGCAAACATTCACCTCTGCCTGTTCTCTAGTGACCCTGCTGAGGTAGCAAGGATGGAAGATCAGTCACAAAGAATGAGAGATCACCAGGCACTATCTGTTTTAGGTGGGAGGTATCAGGGAGTGGTTGTGAACACAACAGAGGGACATTATTCAACAACAACAACAGAGAGATCCACTTGTGGGCGGACACAGTGGGGATCTTGAGAAAGGTCTGTCAGAAGAGGCTACATGCCTGGTCAACTCTCCACTTTACAAGTTGAGGAGGAAGAAAGGACATCCTCTGTGACTACCCTCATGACACACAGTAGGTGGAGATGACTACACCAACCAAGGGTTTGCAGCACAATCTTGAAATCTGGATGCAACCCACTCCATGGCCTTTGCTTTTTAGGCCTTGCATAGATGACAAACGTGGCTGCTTTCCAACTTCTCCACGCTGTCATGTGCTATGACTCTGTCTTCTCAGTTGCTTCTCCTGTTGTTAAAATCCAGCAAACATGTTGTGGAACAACAGGCCAAAAGCAAATAGGCATCACACTGGTTTCTCTGCAAGAGAAAAGCAATGTGCACCAAAAACCTAGGGTCCTGGAAGGTCACCTGTGTCAAGCAACTGTCATAGTTTGAATGCAAGAGGGTAAAAGAAGTACAATCCTACAAAAACCCACAACAAAAACTAGAAACTTGGTGAACATGGAGGATTTGAAGTGGGACCCAAGGATGAAACAGAGACATTCAGCAACCTTCGTCTTCCCTGGATGTGGAGTCTTCAGGTGTCTCTACCTCCTAAGAGGGTGTACCTCTACCTCAGACTTACCAGGAGAAGGATTCTTCTGAGTGTCTCAAATGCTCTGCATCAGGTGGGTGACCTACAAGCAAATTTAGACCAGGATATGTCACATTAAGCATTTCCCTCTCCAGATACCTTCTCTCCATTGTCTGTTCCAAAAACAGGAACATCAAACTCCTAGTGGGAGAACAGGAAAAACTTAAAGATCATCTTCCAGAAAGCCAGAGATCATGGCTTGAGACAACCAACCGCCTTGGTTAGCTTGGCTGAGCCAGGGGCCAAATTCTCTCACTTCTGCTAGGATATCCACCACCACATATCCTGAGTCTGGGTATGGATCCAATCTTTTCCCCTACAGATCCTGGGCCTGCAGCCCACCTGCTTTCTAGAACTTAAAGGGCAATAATTCCCTCTTCCTCACAAGCATCCAGCATTTTCACAGCTGAGAGGATGTTTTCAGCTGCCACCAGCATGAGGGAGGAAATGGCCTAATCAGAGTGAACAAGGATCTCTATGGCTACCCAGGAACACTGGTGACCCACAGCCACTGAGAGTGACACTGTTCCCTCCTGTGTCCAGAAACATGTAAGGCTACACATTACTTAGCTATGAACAGGTTTACTCACAAAACAGATATCTCAAAGTCATGTAAGTAAAAGCTGGGTCCCACCCTTCACAGAAGGGTAGACAAATGCTACAGTGTTTTGGAAGGCAGACTATATCAAAACACCATGTTAGTCAAAGGGACAGTTACAATAAACAGTATAGCTGGTTAAAGACATTAAATAGCAGAATTTTGACCCATTCTATTTGTTTCTCTCTTCCTTCCAAAAATCATGTGAAGTCATATCATTAGCACAAATGTTCAGCGGAAATAAATATAACTGATAAAAGTTACCATCTGTGTAGATGTGGAGGTCTGAAGTGTCTTTTAAGCCTAGAGCTTTGTTTCATCAGGGTGCTGGCCAGCTTACCTGGGCTGAGTTTGTAGACTAGGAATCTTGCCAGTCTCAGCCCCTCAGCCAGTTTTTCCTTGGAGATCTGCCCTTGGGAGTCATCGTGGTCACAGTGAGTGAGGAGGACCTTGAGACACTCCAAGATTGAGAAGGAAGCATCTCTCCCTTCCTGCCACTTCTTCTTTAATTGTGTCATCTCCTTTGCCTGAGCTTTTATTAAAAATCGGTAGTTCCTAAGGTGGATAGTAGAAAAAATTGTAGAGTGAAGAGGGATGGGTGATACGTTCTAAGTACTGTAACACACATTTCTGTGAGAATGTGCAGAAAAGGCCCTCCATGCAGGATTTTAGCAATTTTGTGAATGGCTTGTTGTAAATAGAAGAAAAATGTTTGATTCTTAGAAAATATCTTACTCTCTACTGCTAAGTGCTTCAATATTCTGTATATCTTTTCTGACTGAAAAGGAAAAAAAAGCCTCTTTGTTTTTCTAAATCTGTTTGTTTCGGGAGAATATCCATGTAAAAAATATACAAAGCATTGCCGGGCTCGGTGGCTCAGCCTGTAATCCTGAGCTTTGGGAGGCTGAGGTGAGTGGACTGCCTGAGCCCACGGGTTCGAGACCCACCTGGGCAACTTGGTGAGACCTCATCTCTACAACAAATCAAAAAAATTAGCCGGGTGTGGTAGCACGTGCCTGTAGTTCCAGCTACTTGGAAGGCTGAGGCAGAAGGATCGCTGGAGTCCAGCAGGTCGAGGCTGCAGTGGCCGGGAGTGGCCACTGCACTCCAGCCTGGGCGATAGAGTGAGACTCCAACTTAAAAAACAAAAATTACAAAGTACATTATACAGTATTTAGACAAAAAAATCACACACAAAAACTTGGCCAGTTACAGGTGGGGTTAATTGGAAAGGTGAAAGAACAACAAAAGACTGAACACAAGATTCTTTGAAAGAAAGAATGAGAGGCCACATTCAGTCAGGAGGTGATTCTGATTAAGAGTAAATGTGCTAGCCCTGGCAACTGGTGAGAACTCATCTCTACAATAAATCACAAAAGCAAACTAGCTGGACATGGTGGCATGCATCTATAGTTACAGCTATTGGAAGGCTGAGGCAGAAGGATCACGTAAGCCCAGGAAATCAAGGCTGCAGTGGCCATGCACATGCCACTGCACCCCAGCCTGGGCAAAAGAAAGAGACTCCAACTCAAAAATAAAAGAGTATATGTGCTGGTGACAATTTTTTTTTTTTAGTTGGAGTCTCACTCTGTTACCCAGACTGGAATGCAGTGACCGCTCCTGGCCACCGCAGCCTTGACCTGCTGGGCTCCAGCGATCCTTCCCTCTCAGCCTTCCAAGTAGCTGGAACTACAGGTGTGCACTCCCACACTCGGCTAATTTTTTTGACTTATTGTAGAGATGAGGTCTCGCCAAGTTGCCCAGGCAGGTCTCGAACCCGCAGGCTCAGGCAATTCGCCTCGGTCTCCCAAAGTGCAGGATTACAGGCTGAGCCACCGAGTCCAGCCCCGGTGACAACATTTTGAGGACACTAAGTGCTGCTTATGTTCATTTTGTGTAATTTGAATTTCACCTCAAGAATTACTCATTTTAAAGAGAAAACACGCCAGGCATGGTGGATAATGCCTGTAATTTCAGTGTTTTGGGACACTGATGTGGAAGGATCATTTGAGTCCAGGAGTACAAGACAAGTCTGGGAAACATAGAGAGACACCCCTACTAAAATTTTTTTAATTAGCTAGGCATGTTAGTGTAGCTTCAGCTTCATGGGAGACTGAGGAAGGAAGATGACTTGATCCCAGGAATTTGAGTCTGCAGTGAGCTAAATTCAGGCCACTGCACTCTAGCATGGGTGACAAAGTCAGACCCTGTCTCTAAATATATATTTTTAAAATCAATAAAAGTAAGAAAGAGAAAATAGGGATCTAAGTAATAACCTCAGCCATAATTTAGTGACTTTTCTTCTTTAAGTGTTTTAGGAATATCTAGGAGACACATGCTTCCCACGGAGATTCCTGCTCTTCTCTTGGTCCGTCATGGTAGCTCTTAGTTTCCCCAGCTGAGCTGGGCACTTCAGAGATTCACACCTTCCCACCTGAACACATAAACCCCCTTACCTGAGCTCCTCAGTTCCTGTGGACTTCTGCACTTGCTCTCCATCCTGGAAATGCAGCCCCTCCCCAGCATAGAAGCTATAATTTCTTTGTACTCTTCACACTCTGAGAAGAGACAGACATGTCTGCCTAAGTGGAAAGCTGGTCATGCTGTTGTGGTCACTGCCTACAGGACAGGAGAAAGGCCTATCCCAAGGAGAAAGGAACCCAAGTTCCAGCCTCCAGGCAGGCATTTCCACATCTTTATTTCCCAACCTGCCAACTACATGGCATCAAATATGCCCCAATTTAGAGACAAGGAAAGAGAAAGTCAGAGGCAGTTCAAGATAATTCTACTGTATTTGGCAGCATCAGAATTCACATCCCCTATAATCTGACTCTGAGTCACGGGCCACTTAACCCAATCTTGTAGCCTCTTATGGAAAACACTGTGCTGGCCATGAAGTCATTATTTCCCGAACAGCTGGGGCCCCTAGGTCTCTCGGACTCATCATTACCTTGTACTGGCTATTTCAAGCACAAATAGCTAACGATTTTTCAAAATACTATTGGAATATAATCACGTAAAATGTAAGACATAAAACCATAATACCTCAAATTAAATATCCCCCAATACTAATCAAGCTACTGTTAAGTTAGAAATTGTGGAATGAGGAACTAATAAACAGTGTTTACTCTGCGACAAGAACTGTCCTAGGAGCTTTACAAAAAATGCATTCTGGAATTCATTGCAACAATTCAAATTGGTAGCTACTATTATAGGAGCATCCTAACAAATAAGGAAACTGAGGCACAGAGAAGCTAAGTAACTTGATTGGGCCCAGCCTGACCCAAAGTCCCTGTTCTACACACTGCACCATGTCACCTCAACCAAGCCTTGGTTGCTGTCTTTCTTTCTCTTTAGGAATAAGAGCCTGAGTCCTGGAAGCAGGACTTCCCTCTCATCAGGGTAGTCCCTGCTCTTGAGAGTGTCACTTATGAATATCACAGTTTCCCTAAGGAGAAGACTCCACTTCAAGCTCCTTTAAAGCAGGTACTTCATACAATCGCCACACTTCCCCTGGTGTAACCAGCACAGTACTTTTGCCTATTGGTCTTCAACAGAAGCATGAGTTAAATGGAAGTTCATGAGTCCCAGACATTTACGCCAACGGTCTAAAAGTTATTTGTCTGCAGGATCATGCACAGAACAGAGATGATCTTAAACATGGCTTAAGCCTGCCGCTTAGAAAAACAGAAAAAAACTAGGAACCCATAAATGAGGTCTTAACTCTATTCCCTCCCTATATCCCACCCCCGCAAACTTGGAAAAGTTGCTAAAGACTTTGTGCCTCTGTCTTTCATCCTCAGCAAAATATGATTGAAATACATAATTCTACCTATTAGGAATAGAGTAAGTTGAATTTATTTTGTTAAAGGGGAGAGAAGAACAAGCCTAAAGAATGTTTAATTTCTATGAGAGAAGATGGATGATCATTCATCACTTTGTGATGGTGAATCTTTGAAACTTACTGTATGTCTGCAGCTGCTTGGCCAGGATATAGGCAGTGGCCTGTGATTTAATAAGTTTCTCATTTGGATCACAGTTCTGCTGCTTGATCTTCAACAGCTCAGAGTGCTGATCTATTTTCAAGATGTTCGTTTCTCAGATGAACATGGAACTGGAGAAAAGAAACCCAAACACACGATGAGTCAAAAGCAAATGAGACAATTTGATTTAATCAGGATTGGGGAGAACAACGACGATAATTCTTAATTCTTACCTTACTCTTGAGAAAACCTTGACCAGTCGTTCAGAGTTACTAACTGCCAAGATGAGGTTCAAGTTCCAGAGCTCACGACCAAAGGCACTATGTGGAGCTAAGACTCTCACGGAGTGAGGCCCGTACCCCAGTGTGCCAGGTAATGGTCTACAGTGGCTAACAGATTTAGAAGGTAGGGATGTCACAGAATCTTCAGAGCCCCTGCTTTCTGATTGGCTAGGCCATGCTGATGCACAAGGTACTGGTCTTTGAAAGTACACAAGGTCTACTGGTCTCCTTTGAACATCACCACAGATAGGCACCACTCCCTCACCAGCCATTCTCAGTATTTGAGTACTGCACAACCATACCACAGACCTCTTCCCCAGTTCATCTAATAGAGGTCTCATTGTTCTTCCCTTTGTATAAAATCATTAAGGCAGAAATTGTTTCCCAGCAGGTTTGATTTTATTAGTGACTGTCAATTCACTCGTCTTTTCAAGTTAAAAAAGAAATATCTAATTTCTAGATGCCCTTCACATTCTTCTCTGGGTCTTTTGTAGTTTTTATGTGTTCACAAAACAGCACAGGACTAAAATCAGTGTATAACACTAAGTGAATAAATCATTCATTTTTAAAAATGTTTTTTGTACTATCTCAATATTCTTCTGTTTGTACTCCATTGTTACATTGGTTTCTGTTCCCTTCCTGAGCCAACATGTTGGCTTTTCCTTCAATCTAAGACTGTTTTGACATCCCTATCTCCTAAGCGACTCCACTATGTGTGGGTTGGATTCCTTTGAATGTCACTCAATACTACATTTCATATTGTCAGTTATGGATGTCATTCTAGTCCCCAGAGCTCTTTTCAAGTTACTAAGTGATCAGAATCACTTATGTGTATCTCCTGAAAACATGTAGTTACCATCTATTTGGGGAAGTCTTATAAAACTTAAGTAATTTTGTGGTTTTCTGCTAGTTCCCCCATATGTTGAACAGAACAGACCACATGAGCAGTTTTATGAAATATTGCTTGATAGGTGTTTTTTTTTTAGTGAGCCTTCCCTATGATGCATACTCCACTAAGATAATATGGCAAGGTCAAGGTCATCATGGGTCAGGGTGGTTGGTGATCCACAGTGTATATGTGCAGAGAAGAGGAGGTTGAGGTACAGGGACATATAAGCAGGGGACAGTGAAGCCAAAACACCTCGTCATATTCACTGCTTTCATTCCCACCCAAGTTTTGAGAGCCTGAGATTTGGAGACAGCCTTGTAACCCAGGTCACTTCAGTTTAGCTGCTGGACTTGCTGGAGTTGATGGCGCCATGGGTGTGATCGTGGGATACCAAGCATGCATGTATAAGTTAAGGAAGGAGGACTGGCTCAATCACATTTTAAATTGAGCCTCTCAGCAGCCCACGCCATCCTCAAACTACACTGTGTAAAGACACTGGCTTATAAGATGTATCAAAGGCTTTCAAGAAATCTCTTTTCTGGTGAGTGTGAGACCTGACATTGTGGCAGAAAGAAAACTTGGTCAAATCTCATTTAAAAAGTATAAACTAAAGATCCACAAATTTACAAGTCTTATTTGAAGTCACAGATGATAAGCTTTGAGCATTGCTATTACAAGTAGTCACAATCATTATTCAGTCATTATTATTCATAACCATAATTATTATTCATAATAATTATTATGTAATCATTCATGGAATGCATCAATTTCAGTAAATATTGAGAACCTTGAGCCAGAATTTTAGTCTCAGACCACCCCCCTAAATTCTCACTTTGTACTTCAAAGTTGCTTTACTCCTCTTGCCTTAGCTAATTAATCTACAATTTGAGAATAAAATATAAAATAAGAATTCTCACCTTCTTGGGGCTTCAGCTGCTCCACCCCCATCCTGTCCTTTGTGGATTCTTCTCATCCCCAAACCTGCTGACATTTTTTCTTCCATCTCCTCCTTCTGTGCTGAATTTTCAGGGTGGGCGCAGCTCAAGCTCCTACAGGAGACAGAGCAAGGACCAGAGTCAGGTCTCAATTGCACACCCAAGGCACATTGAATACACATCTAAGACCCCCGTGGACTCAGAGAAAATGGAGTGGATAGTTACCTTGGAGAACTAGACCAATAACCTGATCTTTCTGATGTGGAAACTGAGGTCCAGAAAGACCAGACATTTTTCAAACTTCCCTCACCGCTTAATGGCAGCAGAGTCACCACACAAGCCTTGACCTCAGCTTCCCTGTCCAAAATACCCAACTCATCCTCCAGGAATTCAACTCTGAACTTCAGAGGACTATGAAGCAAGCACAGATATCTTCACTGTGGCAACAAAAATATTAAAAGGGCCTTTCCGTGGAAAGTTGTTTTATCATCACTCTACAGTCCTATTATTTATGCTCAGTTTTCATTCTCTTGATGAATAGATTTGGACAACAAAGCACATAGGTATTAAGTAGTACTTACCACGGTACTGCTTTTCCAGTCTGAAATTTTTGCTCCTCCATTCTCTTTTGGACATTGTTCTGTGCTGAAATTGCTGGAGAATCTCAGCTCTCATATGGATCTTTCCTTTATGATGATCACTGTCATGTTCTTCCTCCTTTGAAGAAAGGCAAAGAGCCTAGCCACTTCATTCCAGGCTTCTGAGTCTCTATAGTCCTAGGTTTTCTCCTGAACCAACCAGGTGAGTTGAAACAAATCATGACTGATAAAGGTCAAATCAATAAAGAGAGTCCCAGAAGAGTATAAGATCAGGAGGACAGCCTTCAGGGAGGTAGACAAAACCAGGACATGGTTAATATCCAATCAATTCTGGTGGGGAGGATGTTCCAAGCAGTTAAGAGGAGGATGGGACTATGAAAAGGAAGAGGAAGAACTAAAGGAGTATGAGAAGAACATATCATAATGATTTCAATAGCAATGAAAACAAATGTGGAGCCAAGAACCCATGTGCAAAGCACCATGTCACAGATGATCAGTCCCATAATTTGGATCCTAATCAAGAAACTTCGGCTGAACTGGTCCCAGGTGAATTTCAAACCTGTTTTGGATCACTGGCTTCTTTATTCCTTTATTATTTCCCCCTTTTGGAACTATAGTTTTATCTTATGTCTGTTCCACCATTGCCTGTTAGGGACTGGTAAGTTGTTTGTGTCACAGACTGATAGAGGGAAAAGGAATCGTGTCAAAGATCTATACCTCATGGACACCTTCAGAAGCCTCAGGCACACCCGATGTATATTATTAAAATAAGTTTTAGATCAGCTATGATACACATGACATATTTCACTTTAAGCTAATGCTCTAATGGAGTGAAATTGGGAACTTCAGGGGAGGAGATGCACATATTTTACATTTTGGAGAGATGTGAATGTCTGGGGACTAGAGGTTGACCTGTGGTAAACAGAATTTTGAAAATGGTCTTCAAATAAGTCCCACCCTTGTCCCTGGAACCCATTGAAGCATTGAGATATCATGACTGTGATTATGTTGTTTTATGGCAGTTAAATGACTTTAAGATGGTGAAGCTGCCTGAGTGGCCACCCCTCATCACATCACCCCAGCTTTTTCTGGATGTTAGGAGAAGATGAAGTCAGAAAGGGTAGGAACTTGAGAAAGAATCCATGTGCTGTTGGTGATTGGAAAATAGAAAAGGCCAGGTGCCAAAGAAGCAAGCAGCCTCTGGAGTCAGAGTGTCTTCTGGTTGACAGCCAGCAAAGAAAAAGGCTCTTCAGTCCCACAATCATAAGGGAATAAATTCTGCCAACATATGTAGTGAACGTGGAAGAGCAGCCTTTCTGATAAAATGCAGCCAGCCCACACCTGGATTTCACCTTCTGAGACTCTGATTAGAGAATTCAGTTACTTCATTCCAGGCTTCTGTGGTTTCAAATCACTAGGTTAATTTGTTAATATGCAGCAGTAGAAGGCTAATACAGGTGCCTATCTCTACTCTTGACTTTATTTTCAGATAATGCATGCTAATCCCAGTGAGACTAAAAAAAGAAACTAAAGAACCACAGTAAAAATCTCATGCTCCCCATGTGATGGTTCTGGAGCCCTTGCCACCTGAAGAAGATATTGAGGAACATGTCAGCCATGTGTTGCCAACCACAATCTTGAAGGAACAAAAATGATGCAATACTTAACTCCACATAACATTACCTGCGAATCATCATGTTTCTATTTCTTATGGCAGAATTTTTTGTTTTGTTTTGTTTTTGCTCCTTCATTTGGACTCACCAGAGAAGGTTTGATAGCAAGAACAGTCGCTTTTATTATGTTCCTGGAGAATGCAATCTCTTCTGTAATTATCACAAATATAGGACAATGTTCTATTATATGATGTTCCAATCTAATAAAGATTTACATTCATGATGTCTGTTAGTCAAATTTTTCTTTTGTTCAGTCCCAGCCAGGGTGACCAGGGATTGGAAATGACTGCAAAGAGGCTCCAGAGAAAATAGGAACAAATTCCAAAACAGGACTCCATTGATAGTTGCACAATTCTAAAAATCTATTTACATGATTGAATTGTACATTTACAATTGATAACTTTTATTACAAATCAGTTTTAAGAGAAAATTTTAAGTTTCTACTCGAATATGTAAAAAGTTGTCATCACTTGTCTTCGAAATAAGAGAAAAGCCTAACATACTGAAAATCAGTGACTCTTCTTTAATGAACTAGAGAATTGAAGTCATGAGCAAACTGACACCCTAAAAATTAGAAAGTCAGACTAACACAGGGAATCACCCACAATTTACCAGGTACAGAAGCTGCTGCAGCCCACAACTAGTAGGAATAATTACCTCTAACTGACAAATTACTAGAAGTTTAGGGTAACCTTGCTGGGGTCTTAAAAACTGTCTGGAGTCAGCACTTAGTGGGGATCTCATGCATGAGCAAATTTTAAACCAGGAATCCAACAAGGTTCTCATGGTGAAGATCAAAAAAAATTCCCAGAGGTTTAACACACTACCAACCTCAGGATTTACTCTCATGTCACAGTAATCACATAGTGTAGAATTGGTGAAAAAGGAAAAACAACACACACAAATGGATCAGTGGAAAAGAATACAGAGCCAAGAAACAGACCATATATATACAGTCAACTGACCTTTGATAAAGATACAAAAACAATTGAACAGGGAAATGATACTCTTGTCAACAAATGGTGCTAGAACAACTGGACATCCATAAGGAAAAAATAAATAAATCTAGGCATAGATCTTATAGCTTTCACTAAATGGATCACATACCTATATATAAGGTACAAAAAACATAAGACTGCTAGAAGATAACATAGGAGGAAATCTAAGTGACCTGGGTTTCATGATGACTTCTTAGATATAAAACCAAAAGCACAATCTACAAAAGAAAAAAAAACTGGTAAGTTGAACTTCATTAAAAATAAAATCTCCTCGATGAAAGTCACTGTTAAGAGAATGAAAAGCATGAGACAGACTGGGAGAAAGTATTGGCAAAATACAGATCTAAAGAAGGAACGCTGTCCAAAATATCCAAAGGGTATTAAAACTCAATAAGAAGAAAGCACAAAACCCAATTAAACAATAGACAAAAGATCTGGACATCTCACCAGAAAAGATATACAGATGAAAAATAAGCATTAAAAGATCCTCAAATCACTTGTCATTAGGAAGCTGGGTACTAAAACAATGAGATGCCATTAAACTCCTATTAGATTGGGTAAAGTGCAAAAATGACAATACTAAATTCTGTTAAACATGTACAGCAACAGTGCCGGAGTCCAGCTGCAGCAGGTCAGGGTCTCCTGAAAGAAGGATGGTGTTGGCGCAGGAGAAAAAACTTGGACACTGACTCTGCTGCAAACAGGACAAATGCCAATTTATTGTCTTTTCCAACTCCTTTTATACCATACATGTTTTTTGTTTCCAAGGCAATCAGTTACAGTTTAATGGACTGGACAGGCAATGTATCTTTGTTCATCCTGTTTTGATCTTAAAACATTATCATCCTAAACTATAAATTTTATAAACTTCTAACATTTTTTAATGGTTACCATTTCTTAATGTCCATACAAAACTTACTTATTCCTATAACTATTACATTATAAATCACTACCAAGTTCTAAGCACTATAATTATCACATAGATTAACAAGTCACACCTGTGACCTTTACACAGCAATTTGACACTAGCTGGGGTAAAGCAATATTTTCAAGGTTTCTTAGCCACAAGTTGGCCTGACTAGTTTTCCCTAATTTCACACCTTGTGCTTACAATGTGCATTAATTATTTCCTGCCAGGGAGAATGAGCTTTAATGTTTGTAAAACAAAAGGCCTCTCAGGCTCAAGTCACCAGAATTACAAGCCTCCTTAACAAAGGGAAATAAAGGCAAGGGTGCTCTAATATTTATATGATTGTTAACATAATATACCACATGTAGAAATTAAGAAATTAAGTAAATATAATTTTTTGCATTAGCACTCTTCCTAAAAATACAAACTGTTGCTTCTCAAATTTCTCCAATTAGTCACCAATCAGAAGAAATAAAATCTTACAAGTAATTATCTACCCACACATGATAGTTAAAATCTCTATTGATAATTTCCTGGCAAGGTCAGTGAGTTCCCTGACAAACATTAAATCAAGCACTTTCTGATTTTTTACAATTTTCCCAACTACAATGTTTAATCAAGTGGTTGTATGGTTTAATACCAGGAGGCCAGGGACATGGAAACCTAGGGAGGAATTCAAATGAAAGGAAGGTAATTTTTCATGAATTCCCCTCTTGCCTTTTTGTAAGGGATAGCGGAGGTGAGAGTGGAATTTTGCTTTCAATCTTCACACTCTACAGAACTTTTTGGCTGCACCAATAACAAAAGCAGAAGAAGAAGCAAGTGTCTCAGCTGCCCAAGTTCACTTTGCAACCCAGAGTCTTCAGCCCCCTGGACTTTGTCAGCAGGAAGGCCTCCATGGCTGGCTCCTGACACAACAGAAGTACTCATTCATTACTGGCAAAACTGCAAAATGGTATAGTCTCTTTGGGAGATCCTTTTGACGGATCTTTTTATTTCTTTCTTTCTTTTAATACACAACATAGTCAAACCATATACTCCAGCAATGGCAGTTTCAGATACTTTTCCAAATGACAAGAAAAAGTATGTTTACTCAAAATATTAAGCACAAGGATTTATAGTAGCTTTATTCCTAACTGTCAAAAACTGGAATTAACCAAGATGTACTTCACTAAGAGAATGGACAAACAAATTGAAATTTACACACAATTGAATATGTTTCAGTGATAAAAAAGAAATTAACTATCAAGCCATAAAAAGGCATGGAAGAACTTTAAATATATAATAACACTAGGAAGAAGCAAGTCTGAAACTCTATATAATTTAAGATTCCAACTTCAGGACATTCTGGGAAAGTATAAACTATAGTGATAGTAAAAGGATCAGAAGTTGCCAAAGGTGGAGGAGGGGGAAAAGGAATGAACTGGTAAAACACAAGGGATTTTTTTTCAGCAGTGAAACTATTCTGTATGATATTATGTTGGGGATTTGTGATATTAGGGATTTGTCAAATCCAATAAAACTGCAAAACTCAAAGAATGAATCCCAACATAAACTATGCATGTTGCTTCATAATAATGTATCAATATTGGTTCATCAATTGAAAAAATATTCTACAATAACTCAAGATACTAATGGGAAATTGTGTGCTGGGGACAAAGGAGTATATGGGAGCTCTCTTTACTATCTTCTCCATTTATCTGTAAACCTAGAACTGTTCTAAAGATACTGATTTTTGGTTTTTGGTTTTTTTGTTAAGTTGGAGTCTCACTCTGTCACCCAACCTGGAGTGCAGTGGTACACTCATGGCCACCACAGTTTTGATCTACTGGGCTCAATCAATCCTTCCACATCAGCCTTCCAAGTAGCTGAAAACACAGGCATACACCATCACTCTCGGCTGATTTTTGTTTTATTTATTGTAGAGACGAGATCTTGCCATGTTTCTCAGGCTGATCTCAAACCCCTGAGCTCAGGCAATCCTCTCGCCTCTGCCTCCCAAAGTGCTGGAATTACAGGTGTGAGTCACTGCACCTGGCATTCTTCTTTTAAGTTAAGATACAACATCCCCCATCAAGAATCATGGATATCCTGTTACTGTATGGTCAATCCTACTCTCAGACTGTAGTAGTCCATTCCTGTGTTGGTTGGGACTCCATGTGGGTGGTGGAGAAGGGTAAGGTGGGAGCTGGGAGAATAAAGAGGTGTGATAGCCAAGGAGAAGGACAGGGGGAAGTGGAGGAGAATAGGGAAGCATGGAGAGTTGGAGGCAGCTGGGGGAAATGAGTAAAGGGGATGACAGCAAGGAAGACAGGGAGCAGGGGAGAGAGGGGTTCAGAAATAGTGTAAGAGGAGGTGGAAAAGGAGGAAGATGAGGGAGAGGAAGAGGAGGAGCAGAAAGCTCAGACTATCCCAAAGCTTGTTCCAAGAAAGGTCATCTGTAGACAAACAAAAGAGGACACTTGGAATAACAACAAAAAAGAAACACCTGCAGGGAGTCAGAAATTTTACTTCAGGGCAGCAAACTCCAGCAACCAAGAAAAAGGAGGTGGATTTGGTGGAGGTCTGAAAAGCTCCTTCCTGTTCCTAATCCCAAAGTGAATTTAATGTCATTCCCCAAGGTAGAAACCTAAAGAGTCAGGCAGAGAGAATGTGAGTTGGGAGACTCCTCCTTTTGCCCATGAAGGTACCTGCATCCTGTCTGACATGAAGAATTGCCTGGGAAGGAAGTCTCAGGAAGGATGGAAGCTGCAGAAGAACTTGCCCAACTCCAATGAGTCAGAGTGCCACTTCTTGGCAGTTCTAGGATGTGATGATGAGCCCTCTAGACTCTGAATCCAATGAAATGAGTTCAAGTCTCTGTGGGAAATTACTGTTAGGTATACAGGAAAATATTTATTTTACTCTGGGGCCAGAAGCGATTCTGGGAAGCAAACTTGCACTTCAGACACAACGTAAATGGGGTGAGGGTTATAGCTCTGCACCTTGCAATGTGTCACCACACTGTCCAGCCTCCTCTTTAAGAGTCAGGGTCCCAGCAGCTGCATTCTCAGAGTGGCCCCAATCACAGGGAAATTACAAATACATCAAATTATGGTGACCAAGCCTGGAATGTCCCTTTCATCAGTAAGATCATTTGGCCCTATGCAATTGGATGCTTCCCACCCCGGAAAGAGTCCAGAGATGCAGAAAGTACTCACAGTTTCCTCAAGGTGACTCTCGGACCTCGGCGTGAAAGTTCCCTCTCACTGAAAAGGCTGCTTCCACTAAATTCAAGATGCTGGAATTTCCTTCACTCAAGTAATTGGGCCCTGTCTCTCTCAGGAAGGAAATGATTCATAAAGGAAACCATGATTCTGGGATATTCCATTTCCTTCAATCCTGGTATAGTTTTCACTGTCCTGATGGGCACGTTTTATTCATTGCCATCAGTTCCTCTCCAGCAGTTAGCAGAGGATTCTGTCCTTCACATCTCCACGGATGATGTCTAGATGCTGCTTCTATAACAAATTCTGACACCTCCAGGAAATTGCCTCTGTTGGTCCCCTAAATCAACCAATATTTGGAATTCATCTGAGAATCCCAGTGTCTGTAGAGAAAGAGATTCCCAGCCCACATTGGGATCCTCCCTTACTGTAGGCTTCATCAACTGAGTAGTTATAGTGGCAACTGCTAGACATGGCATTTTTCTACTTTCCACACAGACTCTGTTGCAAGGAGAAAACACTGTAGAGTAGGAATAGATGAAAATCCCTTTGCTCTCGCCTAGTGAATGGAAATAGTTGGTCAAGAGTTGGAAGGACCTTCAGAGCCTACTAAAATTGTCATCACAAAATTTCTGTTTTACAAAGTTTTGGTTTTCTCAGTTGTTACAAAGACTGAAATATGAGAATGTTTTAAGGGCTTTTCTTTCTGAAAAGAAAGGGGGTAAGGGTCCATGGAAGGTAGTCAAGGGAGAGAGGGAAAAGAGTAGAGAGAAGGAGACAGAAGAACATAAGGAGGGCAGATGTTCTAGGAGAGTCAGGAGCCAGACATTCACCCTGACAGTTCAGTCACTGCTTCCTGCAACCTAGGATCCTCACTGTGGAATGTTCTAGCAGATGGTTTGAATCCCTTATTGATGTCCTCAGAACTTGGACCTCCTGAAAGGCTTGTATGAAACTTTTCCTTGAAAAGTTTATTTGTACTGTTTGGGGAACAGCCTGGGGATAAATAGTGTATGGGAGTCAAGTGAGGACTTTGTTGAATCACTTGAATTAACTGGCAAGTAGACTCCTCCCATCTCTTCTTACATGATGACTGCCTGAAGGACATGACTTGGACAAGGCCAAGGCACCCAAAGCCTCAAGGATCTCCAGAGACCAGTCCTGGCTGGAGATGCCATGGCTGAGCTACTGTCACTTCCAGGGCAGGGAACTGGGAGTCAGGTGAAGAGATTGAGCAAGGGGACCAGTCAGGTTAATCAACAAGTTTCTGCATAGCAATGCAGACCTTCCTCTTTGGAACCCTCAACTCCCCAGTCAGGTCTTCTACCACCTCTTCAAGGACCCTTTACTAAATCTATTGATAGACAAACAAAACTACCAGTTTATGGTACATAGATTTGAGAACCCTTATCTGGCAAACTTTCTTCAGCTGCCAATGGCCAGGGAAGTCTCATTCTTTACCAAGACCTGATCTCAAATTCAGCTATTCAAGACCTTCCCCTGACTCAAAAAGAAGAGGGACTCTTCTTTCTTTGCCCACTAGAACTGCCCTAGCTCAAGTGTCATCTCTGTCTGGTGACCTGGACAGTCCTCTTACCAATCTCCTCAAGCTGGAAAGGACAGATTCCCTCAGCTCCCAGCCCTGGCAAACCCCCAACATTTCTGTGTGACTCCATACAGGAATATCCATGGCCCACATCTCTCAAAACTCTTTTCTCCTTAGCCTGAATCCATCCTTCATATATATTTTCATCACAGAACTGACATGATCTACTTATCCTCATTTTTTGCTACCAGTAATTTGCTTCTTTTTTTCTTGAAATTTTCTCTCCCTCTTTGGACAATGTTTTCCTGGTACTGTTTATAAAGATGACCCACCCTCATCTGCTCAAGGAGAGAGTGCCTAACTTGAGTTGTGCCAATCAGTTTCAGTATTTACCTGGAATAAAAAAGATTTACATGGATGGGTGACCAAAGATTGAATGAATTGCTGAATTTGAGAAAGAGTCCCCAAAGATACTGATCTTTTGTTCCTGCTGTGTATATTCAGTGTGACTGAACCCTGAATAAAATTTACATAGTTATAATACCAAACAAGGATACAAACATATTGGAGGATAGTGTAACTTAAGAGGCATGTTTGGGTGTGGTGACTATGATGAACAAGTATGTAAAAGAGGAAGTGTCTACACTTGAAAGTCAAAATGTAAGAATACTTATTTAATGAGAAGATACATAAAAACTTGATTATATAGGATGATTATTTGTGGAAGTACATCAGGGAATGTTGTTTTCTCTAAACAAATTTGCAAGTACTATAGTGTTGGGAGCCAACCATGGAGGCCTTCCTGCTGACAAAGTCCAGGGGGCTGAAGAACCCGGGTCACAAAGCGAACCTGGGCAGCTGAGACCCTTGCTTCTTCTACTTTTGTTATCAGAAAGTGTTCGATTTAATGTTTGTCAGGGAACTCATTGGCCTTGCCAGGAAATTATCAATAGAGATTTTAAATATCAGGTATGGGTAGATAATTACTTATAAGATTTTATTTCTTCTGATTGGTGACTAATTGGAGAAATTTGAGAAGCAACAGTTTGTATTTTTAGGAAGAGTGCCAATGCAAAAATTATATTTACTTAATTTCTTAATTCCTACATGTGGTGCATTATACTTAAAAAATTAACAATCCCATAAATATTAGAGCACCGTTGCCTTTACTTCTCTTTGTTAAGGAGGCTTGTAATTCCAGTGACTTGAGCCTGAGAGGCCTTTTGTTTTACAAACATTAAAGCTCATTCTCCCTGGCAGGAAATAATTATGCAGATTGTAAACACCAGGTGTGAAATTAGGGAAAACTAGTCAGGCCAACTTGCGGCTAAGAAACCTTGAAAATGTTGCTTTACCCCAGTTAGTGTCAAATTGCTGTGTAAAGGTCACAGGTGTGACTTGTTAATCTATGTGATAATTATAGTGCTTAGAACTTGGTAGTGATTTATAATGTAATAGTTATAGGAATAAGTAAGTTTTGTATGGACATTAAGAAATGGTAATCATTAAAAAATGTTAGAAGTTTATAAAATTTATAGTTTAGGATGATAATGTTTTAAGATCAAAACAGGATGAACAAAGATACATTGCCTGTCCAGTCCATGGTAAACTGTAACTGATTGCCTTGGAAACAAAAAACATGTAGGGTATAAAAGGAGTTGGAAAAGACAATAAATTGGCATTTGTCCTGTTTGCAGCAGAGTCAGTGTCCAAGTTTTTTCTCCTGCGCTGACGCCATCCTTCTTTCAGGAAACCCTGACCCACTGGAGCTGGACTTCGGCACTATAGATTTGATAAAATATCCTAAATAAAAAAATCCGTATTTTGCCATATATTTGTGAGTATATATGTTTATATACACATATAAATGTAAACTCCATCCTCTGTATTTTGAATACAATTTTTATAATCATATTAATGACTCTTTTCATTTAAGAATTTCAGTTTAGTGTCATGACTAGAACAACTTCCCACTGCAAGACTGTAGAAATGTTGGTAAAAATTAAGTTCTAAAAATATGATAAACAAGTGCAATACAGTTTACCATGAGGATGGAGAAAAATATATTCTCATAAATCCTAAGAATTTGATATAGTATATATTCTGTTCAAAAAAAGTTGAAACAGAAAGAAATTTAGGCAGAAATTAATAAAGTCAGAAAAGTGCAAAAATTGTGGCAATTCCATTTCTCTATAGAGAATACACAAGTGATAAATGGCAGGTATCTATATAAGCCTAGTCCCTGCAGTAATAAGTAATAAGACATATTGGAACAATTTTCATGATCATCAGTGAGATACTGTTCGAATAATGATCCATTTATATGAAGAAGGATATTTAAAAGAACAATGCCGAATGAAGGCAAAGGTACTATTAGAAGCTTAGGTTATTTGAACAATAACTTTGTGACTGACATTGGGTCTGTGCTTTACCTGCATATCTCATTTAAACACTAACCTAACTAAATACTTTTTTTTTTTTGAAAGCAGGATTTATTAAGAGGACAGAAAAGCTCCCACAGTGAGAGTCAACCTGAAGGGGTTTGCCCAACCTCCGTACTCTTATGTAACCCAATTAACATGGAAAAATGGAGGCACAGAAAATAAATTAGTTTAACTTAAGACCCTAGCAGATTGGTTTCTCAACCAGAGCCTGTGGCTTCACCATAGTTGTAATTCAGGTTCTAGTCTCCGTTTTAGTATTTCTGGTATTCCAAGTATGGGGAGCTGAACAAGAAAAGCCCAACATCAGGAAATGAGGGGAAGATGTTTGTTGGATGTGAATTACAAATATTTTTCTTCCCAAGCAATGAAGAGGTACCCTGGGAAATAATTCCTTGAGACATAAAAAAGAGAAGCTTTATGATATATTCAGTACCCCAAGGAAAGACAATCTTAAAATCAAAGGTTGCCCACCTCAGCTAAAAAAATTGTAACATTCTTGGGTGGCTTCAAACCACCAGCATTGCAGTCGACAACACACTGCACTAATCTGTGCCAGAGACACCACTTCAAACTGCCAGAGCTGTTCATCAATCACGTCATGCATAATCCTCAAATATTACCATCTAGTGGCACAGGAAGCTTTCTCTGTCCCCATCTAGGGTAACCTCAACTCCTAGTTTTGTTCAGCACACCTACCTACCACCACCACCAACCCACTTCAAAAGCCCAGGGGCTCTGAGAACACTGACACCAAGAGTCCTGTCGTTGTGCACATTTGGGCACTGAGAATCAAGAACTGGGGGCCTCTTCCACCCAAACACCAGGCCCCCAGGTGATGACCATGGACTCTTGGTTGGAAGTCATTCACTTTCATAATGGTAGCCTGGCTTCACACATAATGATTCTCAAGATGACCTGAAATGCCAGAGGGTGGGCACACACACCAAGGACCAGAACCACCTGTCTGCCTCCCATGCAGCCACCCTTGATGATTCTAGACGAAAGCTCCATGAAGCAGGGACCTTAGGTTTCCTCCCAAAGTAGCCTCTTGCTGAGAAAACCTTGCCTGCCATATAGTAGGTGCCCAGTAAATGCTCAGTAAAGAAATGCATTCTGCCACAGGGTCCTAGAGACAGTGGGAGGAAACCAAGAATTCCCGTGTGAATATAAATTTTAGTCCTAGAGGAGGAAGTGGAAGGTTTTTCAAATGTCATTGTTAATTAAAACCATTATACCTTCAGCTTCAAGACCGGGTGAAGGTCAAGATCATGAAAATGTCCAGAGGGCAACTTCTGGAATCACACTGAGCTTCCCACTCAGGGCAGTGTGGTAGCACTAGCCTGGGGGATGCACATCTGTGGGAAAGGGGTGAGTGGAGAAAGTGAAGAAAGAAGGAAGTGGTGGGAACAGGAATAACCAGGGATATGAAAAAGAAAGGGTGGTGGGGGAAGGGAGGAGAAAAGAAGAGACAACTCCAGCCACTGAAGAAAAAACCAGCAACAAAAGAGTTAAGGCTACTTATATCACATAACAACCTTCACCTGGAGTACAGCAGGTTGACAAATGTGCACAGTGATTGTATAATGGTTAATACTCTGAGTTGTGGTCACAGGAACCTTCAAGTGAATCTGAGCTATAGCTTTATCTCATTTGCTGCAAATTGTTTGCTCTTTTGAAAACCTCCAATGCAAGCCCTCGCTGTATCATGTGATTTCCCTCATTGAAACTGAAGTCTGAAGAAGTTAGGCAAGGCCCCTACTTCCCCTGGCAGAGAACAGACCTGGGAAATGTGGCAAGTCAGCCAGTACAGGGGTCTACAGCACCCCTATGTTAACCCCAGAACTGAGGCCAAGACAATGACAGCTAATAGGCTGTGAAGAAGAAAAGGAGACCATAAGTACACCTTGGACAGCTCACTGTCTTTTATATGGAGGACTCCAGAATTAAGTATCAGCATTGCCTTGTAAAGCAAATTCTTTGGAAAAGTTTGGGCAACTAACTTCCTGCTGCTAGGGAGAAGACAAAATGCCTGCTTTTCATCATCCAGCTTATACAGTCTTTAATGTAGGGCTTTTGCTATTATTATTATTATTATTGCATAAAAATTTCTTTATGACTTTTAACATGTTAGGTTTGTGTAGCCACCACCATAATCAGAATACAGGACAGTCACATCTCCTCCCAAATCATCTTTGTGCTCTCTCCTTATAGTCACATCCTCCCTGAAAACAGAAGCCTGGCAACCACTGTTCTTCATCATTGTGCTTTTGTCTTTGTGACAAAGTCATAGAAATGGAAGCACATAGCATGTAAGCTTTTGAGATCAGCTTCTTTCACTCAGCACAGTGACCCTGAGATTCATCAAAGTAGTACATAACAACAGTTCATCCTATTTTATTGCTGAGTATTTATTCCATTCAGTGAATATACCCTAGGTTGCCTATCTACTAACCTGCTGAAGGGTCTTTGTACTGATTTCAGTTTGGGGCTATTATAAATAAAGCTTCTATGAATACTCATATAGAGAACTTTCTGTGAACAGAAGTTTTTATTTCTCTAATGTAAATAGATGCTCAGGAGTGAGCTTGCTAGATCATAGTATAAGTGTATGCTTAACTTTATAAGAAACTGCCAAATCTTTTCCAGAGTGGATGTACCATTTCACATTCTTACCAGCAGTGTAGGAGAGTTCCATTTGCTCCCCATCCTTAACATTTCATACTGTGTTTGTGCAATACTGTGGTTTTAATTTGCATTTCTTCAATGACAAACGATGTAGAGCATCTTTTCATGTGCTCCTCCTCTGCAAAAATCGATTCATGGCTTTTGCCTATTTTGTAAATGTTACTGTGGTCACCGGTCTCCTTTTGTTAATTTTAAGAGTTCTAAACATATCTAGCCAAAAGTACTTGGCCATATTTGCAGTTTTTCTCTCAATCAGTAGCTTTTCATACTCTTAACTGTTTTTGGCAAAGCAAACATTTTAAATTTCAATGAAGTCCAATTTCCTGACTTTCTTTAATGAATTGTGCTTTTGGTGTCATACCTAAGAACACTATGCCTAAGCTCAAGTCATCAAAAGAAAATAATATATTTCTCCACTGAATTACTTTTTACCTTTGTCAATAATAAATAGACTATATTTATGTGGTACTATTTCTAGATTCTCAAATATTTCTGTTAAATCAATCTGTGTGCCTATTCCTTTGCTAATAGCATGAGATCTTGCTAACTGTATGTTTATATAGTAAGTCTTAAAAGTTAATAGTGTAAGCCGGGCTCGGGTGGCTCAGCCTGTAATCCCGCGCCTTTGGGAGGCTGAGGTGAGTGGATTGCCTGAGCCCGCGGGTTCGAGACCTGCCTGGGCTGCGAGACTTTATCTCTACAATAAATAAAAAAATCAGCCGGGTGTGGTGGCGCATGCCTGTAATTCCGGCTACTTGGAAGTCTGAGGGGGAAGGATTGCCGGAGCCCAGCAGGTCGAGGCTGCAATGACCAGGAGCAGCCACTGCACTCCAGTCTGGGTGACAGAGTGAGACTCCAACTCAAAAAAAAAAAAAAGTTAACTTTATTCTTTCACAAAATATTTTAGCTTTTAGTTTTCTTCCCACAAAAATAGAATGTATTGACATCTCCCAAATGTAATTGTTATTTTAATTGATATTGTATTAAATCTATATGTCAATTTGGGAGAATAAACATAGATCTTTCTCTGTTGAATCTTTTAACACAAGAATATATGTCTTCCCATTTATTTAGGTGTTCTTTCATCCATTTTTATCATGTGTAACTTATAGATCCTACACATTTAATTTGCATTACAGTTAAATATTTTATTTGGGGGAAACTATTTTAAAAGGTATTGTTTTTACATTTCTGGTTTCCAGTTCTAACTTGCTAGTATATAGAAATATACTTGATTTTTGTATGTTGTTGACCTTGCACCCTACAACATTGCTAAACACCTGGGAGTTAGAGTAGTTTTCATTTCTTCCCCTCAGATTCCTTGGGATCTTTTATACAGAATATTATACCATCTGTGATAGGGGCAGCTTTATTTCTTGCTTTCTAAAATGCATGCCTTTTATTCTTTTCCTTGCCTCATTGCAATTATTAAGTCTTACATATAACATCAATAAGAGTGGTGGGAGTGAACATCCTTGTCTTGTTACCAGTCTTAGTAGAAGGGCATTCAGTCTTTCACCATTAAGTGTCATGCTAGCTGGAGATTGTTTGTAGATGTCCTATGGCATATTGAGATAATTCTCTTATTTCTTAATACACAGAGAGGCTTTATCATTATAGATGGTATATATTGTCAAATACCTTTTCTGCACCAATTGATATGATTATGTAGCTTTAATTATCTAGACCAGAGGTCCTCAAACTTTTCTTTTTTTTTTTTTTTTGAGTTGAAGTCTCACTCGGTTGCCCAGACTGGAGTGCCGTGGTTGCTCCCAGCCACCGCAGCCTCCACCTGCTAGGCTCCGGCGATTCTTCTGCCTCCGCCTTCCAAGTAGCCAGAATTACAGACATGCACTACCACGCCCGGCTGATTTTTTGATTTATTGTAGAGATGAAGTCTTGCTGCCCAGGCGGGTCTCGAACCCGCGGGCTCAGGCAATCCACTCACCTCAGCCTCCCAAAGGCGCGGGATTACAGGCTGAGCCACCGAGCCGGCTTGGTCCTCAAACTTTTAAAACGGGGCCAGTTCACTGTCCCTCAGACCATTGGAGGGGGGGACTATAGTTTACAAAAAGAAGTATGAAAAAATTCCTTTCGTTAAAAACTATAGTCCACCCCTCCAATGGTCTGAGGGACAGTGAACTGGCCCCCTGTTTTAAAAGTTTGAGGACCTCTGATCTAGACTATCAATATAGTAAATAACAGTAATTAATTTTCTAATAGTGGGCCAGTCTGGCATTCCTGCAGTAAAGTCCACGTATTAGTCAAAGTCCTCCAGAGAAATGGAACATATAGGATATATATAGATATATAAGAGAAGATGAATTATGGAATCGGCTCAACAATTATAAAGTCCAAGAAGTCCCATGATATGCTATCTGCGATGAGAGCCCAATGTAATTCAGTTTGAGTCCAAAGGCTTTAGTTAAAGGAGTCGATGATGTAACTTTCAGGCCAAGGCCAAAGATTTGTGGGTGTTAAGGGGGGAGGATGGAACTGGTCTAAGTTCTGATTGTAAAGGTCTGAGAAGCTGGAGCTCTGTTGCGCAAGGGCAGGAAAAGACATCTCAGCTCCAAAAGAGAGAGTGAAGAACCCCTTCCTCCACCTTTAATTTTGATGGGACCCTCAACAAATTGGATGATGCCTACCCACATCATCTTCCTTATTCTGTCTACTGAGCCAAATGCTAATCTATTTCAGAAACCTCTTCACAAGCACATCCCAAAGTAACATTTTACGACCTATCTGGTTCTCCCTTAACACAGTCAACTTCACACAGAAAATTAACCCTCACATTCATCTGCTGTTGCATATTCCTCATTTTATACATTGCTGGATATAAAATGTTACTATTTTGTTAAACATTTTTGTGCCTATGTTCAAATTGATATAGAGTCATGGTTTATTTTAAGAGGGGAGGGGACTGTCTTTGTCCAGTTTTGATATCAGAGTCATGTTGGCTTCACAAAATGAGTCAGGAAGTGTTTTATCCTCCTCTATATTCTGAAAGAAATAGTGTAGGGTTGATAATATTTATTTCTTTAAATGTTTGAGTGAATTCATGTTTGAGTGATCGAGTTAATCTGTCTAGACATAGAGATATTCTTTTAATTATAAATATAATTTCAGTGAGTGTTCTAGCAGTATTCAGGTTATCTGTTTTATTTCAAATGAGTTTGGTAGTTTGAGGATTCCAAGAAATTTTATCACTTCATTAATGTGGTTAAATTTATATGTGTGTAAGGTAGCTTGTAATATTGTAATATCTCATTATCATTTTGGTGTCTTCAGGCCCTTTAGTGCTATCCCATGTCATTCCTAATTGTGGTGGTATGTCCTTTATTTCTTTTTTCTTAATCAGCATGGTTAGAGGTTCATAAGCTTTACTTACCTTCTCCAAGAATAAGCTTCTTAATTTATTGTAAGAATTAAAGTAAAAGCTGGAATATGGAAAAATCTCAAAAAGCAAGAAAATGGAATAATCTCAAAAAGGGAGTTATAAAGTCAGAAGAGTTGTCAGGAAGGTAATTTATGAAAGCAGTCAAGTCCAGTTGCCAAAGTGTGACCACAAAATAAAAAATGATTAAATTGTCAGGAAATCTGTTACTTTTGTGGATCTGAAGCAAAACATCTGGTGAAGGGCATAGGACTTCAGTCAGCAGTGCCAGCAGCCAAGAAGAAGAGCTAGACACAGAATGGAAGAGAGCACAGAAAAGGTAGAATTGACCAACATTTTTTCATCTGTCCATCACCACATCTAAACACAACAATCCTAAGAGACTAACGGATTCCAAGAATCACACAAATATGTTGTTGTCTAATGTTGGGCCAGCTCTAAGAACAGTACTGAGGTGCTTCCTGCAGACTTAGTTTTAACTTAGCCAAGTTGACACAGCACAAAACCCAATATCAACAAAATAGATTTCATGACAATGAATATTACCAGAGCCTAAGAGAGACATTTCATAATGATAAAGGGATCAATACCTAAGACAACACAAAGTTCCCAAATGTGTATGCACCGAATATAAGAGTTTCAATTACAAAAGAAAATAAAATGCACAGTCATAGAGTTTTAAATGCTCATCCGGTAAGTGATAGATAAGTAACAACAACAACAAAAAATCTGTAAGGCTATAAGATTTGAAAAACACGGAGATTTATAGAACATTACACCCAACAACTACAGAATACATATTCAATTCAAGTTACATGGAACATTCACTAAGATAGATTATCAGGTAGCTAGATCATAAAATGAGTCTCAAAAATATTGTAAAGATTTTATTCAGAGAATGCTACTTGACTATAATAGATTTAATCAAAATCAACAATTTTTAAAATCTGAAAAAATCTAAACATTTTGAAATTAAGCAATATATTTCTTTAAAACACATACATAAACATAAAAGACTGAAAAGGAAATTCGAAACTATTTTGAACAAATAATTGATAAGCAACATATCATATGTGATAGGATGCAGCTGAATATATCCTTAAAGGTGTGCTTTGTGGGGCACAGTGAGAGAATCGTTGATGCCAGGAGTTCGAGTCCAACATGAGCAACAAAGCAAGTCACTTTCTCTGCCAAATAATAATAATAACCCAAGCAAGATGGCATGTGTCGTAGTCCAGGATACTTGAGAGGCAGAGGTAGAAGGATCACCTGAGCCCATGAGGGCAAGGCTTCAATAAGCCTTGATCATGCCATTGCACTCTAACTTGGGTGACAAAGTGAAGCCCTGTCTAGAGAAAATAAAAATGAAATGTTTCTCTTTTCAAATGCTAACATGAGAAAAGAATATAGGAGTAACATTGGTGCTCTTTGAGAAGCTAGAAAAAAAGAAGGGGGCAATAAGTCAACATATGAAAAATGAAGAAATAATAAAGATGGGAGCTGAAACTAACAAAATAGAAAATAATGAAAAAATAAAGAAAAATGACAACACAGAAGGAAATTCTTTTAAAAGATTAATAAACTTGATAAGAACAAAAGTGGAAGAGAGACAGAGAGAGAGAGAGTAAAGGAGTGTTGGGGTGGGTGAACAAATAGAAGTATCGGGAAATAAACAAATCACCACAGATCCTAAAATGTTACAATAAAAAGTCACCATGTACTTTATTTTAAACATTTATAATGAAAAACATTTAGGCCAATGAAACTGACAAACTAGATGAGCAAATGTCTTGAAAAACAGGAAAAAATATTTGCCAACTGTATATCTGACAAAGGCCTAACATCCAGGATCTACAAGGGACTCAAACATGCCAAAGGGAAAAAAAACAAACAGTCCAATTAAAAAGTGGGCAAGAAACATGAATAGACACTTCTCAAAAGAAAATACACTGGCAGAAACAGGCACATGAAAAAGTGCTCAGCCTCACTAATCATCAGAGAAACACAAATCAAAACCACATTGAGATACCACCTAACCCCGGTAAGAATAGCTGTCATTAATAAAACAAGCAACAACAGATGGTGGCAAGGCTGTGGAGAAAAGGAAACGCTTCTACATGTTAGTGGGAATGCAAACTAGTGCAACCTCTTGGGAAAACAATGTGGTGATTTCTAAAAGAACTAGAAATTGACCTTCCATACAACACAGCAATCCTCCTACTGGGAATATACTTGGAGGAACTCAAATTATTTTACAAAAAAAAGACACCTGCACACATGTTTATTGCAGCACTATTTGCAATGGCAAAAACCAACTATGCAGCCCACTGAAACTGGACTGGCTAAAAAAAATGTGGTACATATACAAGATGGAATACTATGCAGCCATAAATATGTACAAACATGGACTTCACAGCAACTTGGATAGATTTAGTGTCTATGATACTCAGTGATCCGTCACAGAAACAAAGAACAGAGTATCACATGTTCTCACTCATAAGTGAACTCTGAACCTTTACCATAATACTATAGGAAAGGGATTGGCAGTAGTGGGATACTGCCGGGGGGTGGGGGGATACAGCATCAATAAGGGTACCTGATCTTAAACCAAACAAAGTGGGAACCAAGGGATTGAGAATGATTATGAAGAATATACAAGAAGCTAATACTACTAATACATCAAAAAGTTAACCTGGCTGAAAAGGTAAAGACTTTGAATCCATATTTCTCAAAAGTAAGCATAAAATTAGCCAATAGGTAAAAGAAAAGCTAATCAGTATCATTAATCATCAGGGAAATTTCAATCAAAACCACAATGAGATATCAACTTACATCAATTGAGATGCCTATTTTTGGAAAGCTGAAAGATATGAAGTGTTGGCAAGGGTGTTGAGAATAAAGAACTTTTGCATACCGTTGGTATGGAATGTAGATTGGTACAGTCATTATGGCAAACTGCCTGGAGATTCCTAAAGAAATTAAAAATACAAGTACCATATCACCTAGCCATCTTTTTCCTGAGCATAAACCCTGAAGAAATGAAAACATCATCTTGTAAAAATAAAAAGACTCCCATAACCATCACAGCATTGTTCCATGTTGCCAAGACATGGAAACAATCTTATCTGGTGAAAAAGAACTAGCTAAAGAATTTGTGAAATACTTATATATATACACACAGAGGACAAAGGAGATCCTGCCATTTATGACAACATAAACCAAACCTGAAGACATTGTGTTGAATGATATAAACAAGATACAGAAAAAAAGCCTACATGAAAATCTCATCTATATGCGATGCTAAAAAAAAAGTTGAATACATAGAAGTGTGGAGTGTAGAGGTAGTAGGAAGACGTAAATCAGAGGTTACAAATAAACAGTTCTGTAGAATGAATAAATTTAGAAACCTGAATAACATGAGAACCGTATTGTATGATACCAAATTGTAACTGAAAAACTTCTGAGTAGACTTCATGCACTCTTATCAAAGAAAAAGGTAACTATGTGAGATGATACTTACCTTTAATCATTAGTTCACTTTGTGTATTTCTATCAAAACATCATGTTGCACCCCTTAAATTTCTTGAATAGAATATTCTAAAGTATGCATAATGAGCAGTTTCACTAAGTGTCCAGGGACAAATGACTGTCAAAAATCATCCAGTGTCCTGTGACCGTAAATATGTCTTTCCTCTCTCTCTGAATCTGAGAATGCATTTCTCTAAAGAAACAATCTTGAATTTGTAAAAATGTATACACATACATTACTGTATGCAGTGATTATTCATAAACACACCAATTGATAAATACTTTTATAAAACACATATTGCTAAAACATCATAGAAAAATCTAAAGACTGAAACTCATGAGAAGAGTCCAGAAAAGGTCAAGTTATGGACCTGCTGCATAAGAAAAAGGTCTTGGGAAAAGCTTCAGAAATTGGAAAATACACTGTGCTATAATCAGAAGCGTCTTGTTACAAACACATTATATGTATTCATGCAATTCATCATGGTAGGTTGATATTTTGAATCACATGGGGATGTTTAAAAAGACCTCCAACAAAATATCTTGACAATATATAAAATTCATATAAGAAGGTAACGAGAAAACTCAATTTCATCTTTAAAATAAAAAGTACTACAAAATTGCACTAAGTGTTCTCAGATTTTTTACTTGTAATGCAAGACAATCTATTTTCAATGAATAAAACTGATGGAGGGAAAAAAAATCCAGCTCATAATTTTGGCAATTTGAGAGTCCTGTAGATACTTCTCAAATAACACCGATACACATACAATGGTGTGTAGTTCAAATAAGTAAATAAACCTGAGAGCCTTACACTAATTCATTAATTCTGCTTATTACAATGTTATCAAAAATTTGAAAGTGGCCAGGAAGTATCTATTCTTTCAAGGTTTCCAATATAGACTACTGTGAAGAACATTTTAATGGCTGTAAGTGTTTTGTTTTGTTGTGCTTTGTTTAGATCATCTAAGACCATCACAGGCTCATGAGAAAACTGCAACCAGGGAAAAATTAATACTGGAAAATAAGATAAGAAATATAAACTTGAAATACCACTGCTAAGTAGGCTTCCTTTGAACTCAGGAAAAAAGAGTATTATACATTCTGCTTTTGACATCAATATTTGAACTTAAAATAATATTTGAGGCTTAATATACTTCTTTAAGTATTTATCAGTTAAAGTGAAATAGTAAGAAGCTTCACAATTTAAATTTATGAAAACATGTGGGTAAAAGTGGAATGTTTCCTGCTGTCTCAGGCACAGTCTGAGGCAGCCAAATCTCGGCCTGGATCACCTCCTCCCCTCCACCCAGTTTTATGTTTTCTATTTTACACTTATGTTTATTTACATTTGACATTGGGTGTGTGTTGCCTCAAACTGTATTGGGTATTTTCTTCAAAAGAGACCTCAAATCGTAAAAACACTACAGCTGGCTGTGCTTTCAACCCCTGAAAACCCTCAGGAAACGAACATCCTAAGCTCATCATTGCTCAAATATTATATGACACAGCAAAGAATAACAATGCGTGAGAAAATGTGAGCACCTAAACACACTCTGTAGGATCAATATCCAGGAGCAGCCTCACTGAAGTGCCCTCCTCTGCTCTCAGGGCAAGACACTGCAGAGCCCGACTCGATGGTGCAAGGGTTCTGGTTCCTTGTAAAACATTATCAACAGAATACTAGAAATAGAATTTAGCAGTATATTAAAATGAATTAAATTAAACACCGTGCCAAGTGGAATTTGTTCCCGGAATGCAAGTATAGTACAACTTACAAAAATAAATGTAATATCATACATTTATAAAAATAAATGTGATATCATACCACTGTGTGGTATGTCAATCAAAGTAACATACCACACAGTAACAGGATAAAAGTAAAAATTTATGATCTTCTTAATTGATGTAGAATAGAGGACTGGACAGAAGTATACATCTTTTCATGATAAAAACACTAAAAAAAAACTCAGAAGAGAAGTACACTTCCATATATGAAAATACAAAGCTAACATGATACTCAATGAAACTTCAAGCGTTTCCCAAAAGATCAAGAGCAAGACAAAGATATATTCTTTCACCACTTCTATTCAAGATAGTGTTAAGAGTTCTGGACAGAGCAATCAAGCAAAAAATAAATTGTAAAGTTATCCTATCATGAAAGAAAGAAGTAGAGTTAACTCTCTTCACAGAGGCATAACATTAGTCACAGATAAAACTTCAAACACACACACACCTTTCAGAATTAATAAGTGCAGCAATGTTGTTCAATACAAATTTGACATACAAAATCCAGGTGCATTTCTGTACTTTCAAAGAGCAACCTGAAGAAATTATTAAGAAAATAATTCATTTAAAATAGCACCATAAATAATAAAACAGTAATAAACTTAACCAGACAAAAGAATAGTACACTAAAAACTACAAAATATTTGCTGACAGAAATTAAAGAGTACATAAGTAAACGAAAAAGAAATATTATGTTCACTAATTGGAAACCATAATATTTTCAGATGTCAATACTACCCTACTGCCAAAGCATTAAAAATACAATGAAATCTCTATCAAAATCCAAACGACTTTTTTTGTAGAAAATTCATGCAAAATTGCATGAGACTCAAAACAGCCAAAACAATCTTGAAAATACACAAAGTTTAAGGTTTCATGTTTTCTGCTTTCAAATTTAGCACAAAGTTCTAATAAAACAGCGAGGTACTGGTATGAAAACAGACATATCAATCCATGGAACAACATCAACAACCTAGGAATCAACAAACACACACATTGCCAAATTCATTCAACGGGAACAGGGCAGACTTTGAACAGATGGTTCTCAGAAAACTGAATACGCTCATGCAAGAGAATAAGCTTGAACCCATTTCCAGCACAGTAAAATTTTTAACTTAAAATGGATAAGATACATAAGGATAAGATTTAAAACTATAAATCCCGTAGCCGAATACTTAGAAGAAAAACTTCATGACTGTGAATTTGTTAATTATTTCTTACACACACCTAAAAATAGGCACACACACATAAAAATAGAACAGATGTCAACAAAATGAAAAACTTTTGTGTATCAAAGAACACTCCCTATAGAGAAAATTAGAAACTCAAAATATAACAAAAAGTATTTTGCGATCATATTTCTAAGTGATCAATATACGTGATATGATTTTCAAATTCCAATAAATTAAAAACAATTAAAAAATCAAATTTAAAAATGGATAATTAACCTGAACACACACATCTTCAAAAAAGATATACACATGGCCAATAAAACAATGAAAAGGCACACATCATCACTAAGAATTAGAGAAATATGAACCAAAACAACAACGAGCAGCATCTAATTTATTCAAGATAAATAAATTATAGAGTCCTGCTGTACAACATTGTGTTTATAGTCAACTTCCTGTGTGTACCCTTAAAATTCGGTGTAGATTTCCTGTATCAGTTCTCATGACGTTAATAAGAACAAGACGAAATAATACAAACAAGAAATGAGAGTCCACTACACACCCATTAATTGACCATGGAAAAAGGAAAGAGAATAAAATGGAAAATAGAATATGTTAAAGGGGATGTTAAGGAATTGGACCCACTAACAATTACTGAGGCTAATGTAACATGGCGATTTGTCTATGGAAAAAAATGACAGCACTTTCCCAAACAATTATGCATAAGATACCATAGAATCCAGCAATTTCATTCCTAGCATATGCCAAAAAACGGGTGATAAAACTCAAGAAAATGAAAACTTCTAAATTCACCATGTCCAGGGTCAACGTCCAGAAGCGGCCTCACTGAAGTTCCCTCCTGGGCGCTCAGGGCACCAGCAGTGCAGAGCCTATGTCGCCGGACACCCAACTACGCAGCAGGTGGTGGCGCGGGGCCCAGCAGGGCATTCGTAGGTGGCGTGGGGCCCAGCCACGCCATCTTCAGTTGCACAAGATGCCAGACCCTGCGTCAGCAGCGGTGCGGGAGTCCTGGCCCCGGGTCCTTGGTGGCGCAGGGATCCGTCTCCACCGTTGGCGGCGGCACGAGGTGCCGGATCCACAGTGGAACGCGACGCGTGGGGCTCACCCGCGGTTGGCGGCTGTGGGGTCCTGATCCGCCATTGGTCTCGCGAGTGGCCCGCATGCGCGGTGGTGGAGGCAACGCTGGCGGACCGGATGTGCGGTTGACCTCACGGGGTGGGCTGATCCAGGGCCAGAGACTGCTGGGGGGCCGGGATGCCGGGTAGCCAGCTCACGGGGTTCGGCTCCGGTGGGAGGCGGCGTGTGAGGCCTCGCTCTGCCTTCCTCGGAGGTGCCAGGGCCCCGCCCCACGTTCCTCCAGGGCGATGCGAGGGAGGCCTGGCCACGCTAGGCTGGGAACCCAGCTCCAAGAATGTGCGGAGCGGTAGTCTCAGCCTTCTGGTCACCGGCGGGGTGGGGGGCCGGCTTACCATCTGAGGTGGGGCGGGAGGCCCGGATACACGGGGGTCCCAACTTGGCAGTCGGCCTGCATCCGGGGTTGGCCTCACGGGCGTGGATCACTGTGGGGCTGCAGGCATGGCTCTGAGGTCGTTGACAGCGGGGAGCCCAGCTTTGCGGTGGGAGGTGGTTGCTCTAGGAAAATGAATGAAAGCAATAGTGATCACTTACTCAAGATAAATAAATTCTAGAGTCCTGCTGTAAGATGTTGTGTTTATAGTTAACTTTTGTGTAGGTACACTTAAAATTCTGTGTAGATTTCTATATCTCTTTGACAAGAAGAATGAAACAGTACAAACAAGAAGTAATGAGATTCCACTATATATTCACTATATGACCATTGTGCAAAAGAGAAAAAGTCAAATGGAAAACAGAAAACGTCAAGGGGGATGTGAAGATATTGGACTCATTAACAATTAAAGACGATAATGTAAAATTGTGAATCTTCTATGGAAAAATCTCTATCACTTAACTAAACAATTAAGTGTGAAAATACAGCAGTTCCACTCCTAGAATGTGCCAAGAAACAAGTGAGAAAATTCAAGAAAAAAAGAAGTCTAAACTCACCATGTAGGGTCAATGTCCAGGAGCAGCCTCACTGAAGTTCCCACCACTGCTCTGGGGGGTGGGGGGTGGCGACCTCTCCGAAATCTGCTGGACTCCTGGGTAGGCAGCAGCGCAGGCCTTATGGGGGGGGGGGGCGGTCTGGATCCGCATCCACCACGAGTAGGAGTCCCAGCTACCCAGGCAGAGGCAGCGTGTAGAGGCTGGCCATGCAGTCCTTGTGGCTACATGGGGGGCAGTGCTCCGCAGTAGGGTCTGTGTTCCTTGATGATGTGGGGGGGAGTACTGGCTCCGCGTTCCTTGATGGGGGGGTGGGGCCACGCAGTCCTTAGCAGCACAAGGGGCTCAGCACCTAGGTCACTGGCGATGCTGGAAGCCGGGCTCCACTGTTGGCGGCACAGAATCCCGAATCTGCTGCGGCGCAGAGGACCTGGTTCAGAGGTTGGGGGCGGCTAGGGAGGCCAGGCTTTGAGGTTGAGGGGCGGCATGTCTCAGCGGTCGTTAGCTACGCTGGGGCCCTGGCCATGGCGCACGGGGGCACAGCTCCGCGATTTTCTGCTGCACTGGGGGGCCGGGTCCGCCGTTCTCGGCCTGGGAGGGCTGGCTACGTGGTCAGTGGCAATGCAGGAAGCCAGGCTCTGTGGTCTGCAGCTGTGCGGCGCGGGGAGGGAGAGGGACACGTCAGCGTGCGAGGTCAGGATCAGCAGTAGTCACTACACGGAGGCCCTGCCTCTGCAGTGGAGGGTGACTCGGGGGACACAGTTCTGTGGCGGCAGTGCAGGAGGCCAAGCAACACAGTCGTCAGCCCAGGACACTGTCTCCGCGGTCTGTGTTGCCGGGGGCCAGATCAGCCATGGTGCAGAGTCCTGAATCCGATGTAAGTGGTGGTGCATGTGGCCCGACTCCATGGCGTAGGAGCGGGGACCGGCCCTGCAGTCCATGGCGAGTCAGGGAGTCCGGATCTGCCACTTAGCGGGGTCGCCGGGTCTGTGGTCAAAGGAGGTGGGGAGTCCAGCTTCTAGGTGAGCAGCTGCACTGGAGATCGACTCTCAGCTTGGCAGCGGCCAGAGAGACCAGGCGTTGAGGTCGGAGGCGGCGCAGGGTTCCCGGCTCTGCAGTTGCTGATGGGAGGGCTAAGGAAAATGTAAATCAAAGCAACCCACTGCACACTTCATTTATTCAAGATGAATAACCTCTAGAGTCTCACTGTACAATCTTGGTTTATAGTTAACTTTCCTGTATGTACACTTAAATTTTGGTGTAGATTTCCTGTGTCCCTACAAAAAAAATACAAACAAGAAACAAAGAGATTCCACTACACACCCGCTATATGATATGACCATTATGGGGAAAAAAAAGAAAGAATAAAATGGAAATCACAAAACGTAAAGGGCAATGTGAAGGAATTGCATCTATTAACAATTACCGACAATAATGTAAAATGATGACTCTTCTATGGAAAAACCTATAGCACTTTCCTAAACAATTATACATAAGATACCATAGAAGCCTAAAATTCCACTTCTAACATATATCAAAAAAACAGGTGAGAAAATTCAAGAAAAACAGAGCTTCTAAACTCACAGTGTAGGGTCAATGTCCAGGAGCGGTCACTGAAGTTCCCTACTGTACTCTCAATGCACTGCAAGGTCCTTGGCACTGGGCCCAACTCCAGGGTCGGCAATGGCGTGGGTGGGGGGGCTGGCTCCCCAGTCGACAATGGCGTGGCAAGCCAGGCTCTGCAGTCCGTGGCCGTGCGGGAGACCCATGTCGCGGTCCTCGGGGCACGAATCCTGGGTCCACCTCAGCGCAGGTCAGACTCAGCTATCCTCAACTAAGCGGCAGCACCAACTCCACGGTTGTCAGCAGCGCAGTGGTCAGTTTCGCGGTAGGTGGCTGCACCGGGTCCCGCTCCACAGTTGTCTGCTTCCACGGTCGTTGGCACGGGAATGCTCGCTCTGCTGGCTGCGCATGGAGCCAGGCTCTGGGGTCCGCAGCAGTGTGGGGGGCTGTGTCCATGGTCCTTGGCTGCCGGGTGTCCCATGTCTGCATCGGTGTGGAAAGCTGGACTCAGCGGGTGTCAGCTACACCGGGGACCTGGCTCTGCAATCTTCAGCAGTGTGGGATACTCCGCTCCTCAGTTCACGAAGCCGGTGTCTCCTGAGTCTAGCTTTTCTGGATCCAGCACACTAGCAGGGAAGTCATTCTGATCTGGAAGAAGCCACACTGACTGAGAGAACGGGACCTAGGCAGAATATTTATAGCCTACATATTCAAATGAGGACGCCTGAAAAGCTCACTTTGATTGGATCAAAGGAACCACAGAGGCCAGCCTTATTAGGTAATGGTTAACAAATTAGAATTAGGCAATTAAGAGGCTATCATCCAATCAAAATGAGTGATTTTCATCCAATGGAAGTCTTTGCCATCCAATCAAAATGAGGCTTTCAGAAGTCCTTATTTGAATAGGCAGGACATAAATATTTGGCTTAGATCGCATTCTCACTTTTTCAGGCCTGAGGTTAGGTTAAAGTCCATGCTGATAAAGGCTTAGGCACAAGGTCTAGACTGTGGCTTCCTCCTCTTCAATGGCACCATTGTATTTGGGCAAGAACCTTTCCCTTGGCCAGGTCACATTCTCCACAGGAAGGGGACATTCTATATCACCCTTGACACTGGACACAACTTTTCCACAAAACTAGTGATGGATCATATTAAAACATCAATTAGAACATATCAACCTCCTACCCCCAAACCCTCCTAACATATTTTCCTTGCAATTAGGATAAACACAGAGCCTTATGTTGTCCTACCAGACCCCACAGAAGCCTCTCTGCCTTCGTGTCTGACCACTCTTCCCCTCCCTTCCTACACTGCAGGACACAGCCCCCCAACACCCCCCCTCCCAGCCACATAGGCTCCTACTCCAGGATCTTTGCACCTGGGGGGGTCCCTCTGCCTGGAATACTCTTGCCTCAGGTGTCCCCATGATCTATTGCCTCATGCATCAGGTTTCTGCTCTCATGTCAGTGCTCAGAAAACACACCGTGGAAGCCCTGTCAGGCCTAACACCCCTCACTAAGCCTTCCTTTTTGTCTCCTGGATCCCCCTTCATTTTCTTCTTTCTTAGCCTTTTCCATTTTGCTTCCTGATATCTCTCACTCTGACAGTATAATTAATTCCTAATCCACTTATTAGCTGCTCCCCTGACAGAATTTAATCTCCCTAATGACAGAGATTCAAAATGTCTTGTGTGTAGTTGCATGTTTGGTACGTAGACCATGACTGACCCCTAGTAGGGCCTCAAAAACTCTTGGTTGAATGAGTGAATGAGTGAGCAAATGAATTGAGCAAATCTTCAGTTCATATGAATGGCCATGGGTGATCTCTCCAGAGAGTCTGTGTTATTTTCTTCTGCTTATTTCCCCGCCCTGCCACCATGGTAGGAGTTGCTCTGTCGTGGGTGTTTCCTCCCTGGTGCCTGGCCTCCCTCCACATGTTCAGCATACTTCCAGGTAAGGCAAAAGGGACCCATCTCTGTTGCAAGAGTCCAGGCAGAGCCCATAAGGGAAAAGCAGGAGAGTACAGTGGGTAAGTCTACTCAGTCAAGCCTCAGAGGGCCCAACCTGGGCCACACCCACACTTGCCACCCCTTCCACATGACCCTGCTCCTCATGCACCCATTCCAACTTCTCTCTGGAAATTGACACTGAACTCAGAATTGGCAGAGGTTTGAATTCCTGGGTGCCATATGCAGTAATGATTTCACCAGCCACCAACTAATTCCATTGACCCCAATATCCCCTGCTCTTGGGTGTTCAGGGCTGGGGATAGTGGGAGATTAAAGAACGTGTGCAGGTGTGACTCAGGCTAGGAAAAAAGTAAGAACAGCAGCTACTCGGGTAAGTCAGCAAGGGAGATAGGTGCTGGGACCAGGTCGGGCTGGGGCTAGAGCCAATGGCTTGGTAGTTGGGGACTGTGACACACCTTATCCCACACATAAGACAGCTGTCACGTGGATTATGACTTGGAGCAAAAACGCCCAGGAACCATGCATTTGATGGGCTCCAGCCACAGCTTTCCAGGTGTCTGTCATTGGCTCCAGAGCAAAGCCTAGCCTCCTCCAAAGTCCTCCACTATCTGTTCCCCACCTCCTCTAATCTCCCATCCTATGACTCCTCTCAACTCTGCTCTAGCCATTAGGGACCATATGAGTTACCAGAAAGTTCCCTCTCTTGTGTCTACCAAGCCTTTGCCTGGGCTGTGCACTTTGCTTAAAAGGCCCACCACCTACCCCACCAACTGGTGAGACTCCAATTGTAGATATGACCCCTGTGAGATATGTGCCCCCCCCAATCATCTTGGCCTCAAGACTGCCTTCACTCTCAGAGACTAATTGTTTTTCTTTTTTTGTGATAGTGTCTTACCCTGTCACCCATGTTGAAGGGCAGTGGCACAATCCTAACTCACCACAGTCTCAACCTCCTGGGTTCCAACAATCCTCCTTTGTATGCCTCCCAAGTTACTGTGATTAAATGCACATGCCACCACACCCAGGTAATTTTCTGATTTTTTCATCGGGACAAGGTCTCACTATGTTGCCCAGGCCGGTCTCAAACTTGTGGGCTGAAGCAGTCCTCCTGCCTCAACCTCCCAAAATGCTGAGATTACAGGCATGAGCCACCATACCTGGCCAACAGCCTGTTTTGAATGTTGATTTTATTATCAACCAGGTATGGCATGGTCAACAGATCAGGAGGGGACCACCACTGATTAGAAAGATAATTTGTTACTCACAGCCCCAACAGAATGGGGCCACAGCCAGGGCCACAAGAGGAGGCACCAGGGTCTGTCAGTCAGGAGGCAGGAGTGGAGGAAGTGTCAGCAAGAGTGTACGTGGGCTCGGGATTGGCTGTGTTTGGATCATTTCAGTGGACTCTGAGTATTGGAGCAGTCGCTGGTTGTCTAGTACCTGGAACTGGGTGATGGAAGCACGTTCATTGCAGCTTGGAGTGTGAGAGCTTGGTAAAGGAAGTGGGTGCTTTGGTTTGCATATGAAAGGTGCACAGACAAGTTGGGTAGCACCTCTGAGAGAGTTGGCTAGCCTCAGGAAGGACTGCCACTCAGGTCAACAAGAAACATATGGTTAATACATACCACTTGCAACACTCTCCAGTCAGAGGTGGGGCTCCCCAGGGTGGCTGCTCCAGCGCTGGTCTGACAACTGGGAGGTTCTTGGTCAGTAGCGGATAGATGAGGGTCCACTGTGGACTTTGCACAGTGCCAAGCACTTGGGGATGCAACAGTACACAGGCAGGACAAGGTCCCCATTCTCAAGGAGTTGACTTCCCATGGGCATGGCAGAGAACAAACTGACAGACACATGAGAATTTTGTTACTGGTAAGTGTTGTGTCAGCTCTAAAAGCAACACATAACAAAGATATAACAGCATCAGGGCAGGGTGGAGGGGACAGATGCCTTTGGAAAGTGTGACCAAGCAACCTCTCCGAGGAGGTGCCCTTTGGGCCAAGATATGAATTTTGAGAAGGAGTCAGCCATGCAAACATTTTGGAGCAGAGTATTCAACCAGATGAATAAATTGAATGAATAAATGAACAAATTCATCCTTCTATCTGGGTTTCCCACCTCTTTGCTGTTGGTTATCATGCAGTTTGAGACTTAAAGAATATCAATGCAAGAGTCCCACATGTTAGAATAACGTTTTATGCCCCTTCCATTATTAACTGGAACATTCTGCAGGGTGACCTGGGCCCTGTGAGCAGGCATATCTGGGCCTCAGGGGAGGATACCATTCTGTCTTTGCTCAGTGACCCCCCTCCTCCTAGTCACACTGGAGCCAGCAATGTTTTGGCCAGACTTGTCCTTTATGAGAATCAGACATTGATGTACTGTGTGGGGCACTGCCCAGTCATTGGCCGTGCAGGCCAAGCCCAGGTTGAAGATGTCCTAGGCAAAGTCTTGCTACAGGTGCCCTGGGCTGCTCCCCAAGAGGCCCCTTTAACAACTGGGGCTAGGGTTGTACTGAGGGAGGAGTAGTCCCTGGTCCCTTTGTTGTCCTACATAAATCCCCAGGCTTTCCTGAGAGAGCTGGGCTGCCCAGGCAAGCCACCAAGACCCACTTTTTGAGGCTCTTGAGGTCTGCAAATATGACTGTCCAGTGAAAGTCAGAGGAGGAGGCAGTGTGATTAAAGCAGGATACAAAGTATTTTAACAGGTCCCTCTCCGGCACTGAGTACTGAAGATGACATCTTGAGATGTTCATCATGCTGGCTTGAAGGACTGTCTCCATGGCATTCTGGACCTCCTGCAGACTGCAGACCTCCTCATGTGGCATCAGTCTTAGCTACGTGGTTGTTTCCTCCCCACTGGGAGGGCCCTGGCTGCCTGTCTGGGTTCTGGAAGGGAACCCAGAGCTACCTGATTCACCAGGTGTTGGGGAGGGTGAATAGGACAGAGAATGCAGGCAACTTCCCCAAGGTTACAAGTGTTGACCTTGGACCCAAGTCTTTCTTGCTTGGAACCACTATGGCATGTTGCTACTGCCACCCTCTTACATACGTTCGTGTATTGGTTCAATTTTGAAATACTTCTTGAACCACACAGAGAATGGGAAAAGCTCAGATAGTTCTAGCTACAAGTCGGCTCCTCCATTTCCTAACCAAGTGGACCAAACAAAAGTGCATTGCCTCAGTGTCCTCATTAGTCAGAAAGGATATTGCCACCTATGCAGGGACTATGCTTAGGATGAGCATGATTGCGTGTGAATCACTTGATATCCATGGATGCATGTGGATCACCTTGGCACGTGTGAATGTATGTGGGTCATGTGGCAGATGCAAATGCATGTGGACCACCTGGAACACAAGAATATACACCTATGGATGCTTGTGGACAATCCCGGCATGCATGCCCTTGCCCATTTCAGCACTGGCTTAGAAACTGCAGAGAGCCAGACATGGATCCACAGAACCTAACTTCCTACACTCAGTGATTGATGAGGAAGGACATACCATGCCATGCCTGCTCCTCTGAGGCAACATGGAGTAAGTGCTCTATGGAAGCATAACTAAGAGCTGTGGGGAATTATATTTGTGTAGTGTTGGGGGAGTATTCTTGGTAAATGGGGCCTTTGAGCCCTGCCGATGGGCTAGAAGGAGAAGGCAGATCCAGTTGAGGAGGATAGCATTGGCAAAGGGTATTAGGGACAATGAGTAGATCAGTGTCTCTTGGGGAAAAGCACCAAGGGAAGGATGGATAGATTCTGGCAAGGGATGTGTTAGTCCATCTGTGTTTCTATAAGGGAATACTTGAGGCTGGGTAATTAATAAGGAAGCTTATTTGGCTCATGGTTCCCAGGCTACACAGGAAGCACAATGTCAGCATCTCCTAGTGAGGCCTCAGGAAGCTTCCACTCATGATGGAAAGCACAGGGGAGCAGGCATTACATGTCGAGGGAGGAAGGAAGAGAGAAGGGAAAGAAGTGACAGGCTTTTCCCAACAGTGAGTTCTCCTGGAAGCTAATGGGGTGAGAACTTATCCATCACTGCAAGGACAGTGCCAAGTTATTCATGAGGGTCCTTCCCTGTGATGCAAACACCTCCTACCAGGCCCCACCTCCCACCTGTGGGTCACATTTCTATGTGTAATGTAGCAGGGACAAAATATTCTAACAATATTGGGGATTAAGACTAGACCCTAATGGCTTTGGCTGTTATCTTAAAGAACTTGACTTCATCCTCTAGGGGGAGCAATGAGGAAGCTGTTCATGGCTTCTGAGGAAGGCTGTGGGATAATATACTCAGGGACTCAGGAGGGACCTTCTAGGTACAGTGTGGAGAACCAATTTGAGGGGCTTGAGCAGAGACCAGCTCAGAGGTTCTGCAGACAAGTTAAGAGATAAAGTATTGACAGATATGGATAAAAGTCAGATACGTTTACTGAGCACTTACTAAGTGTCAAGTACTTTCTGAGTTAAATGCTCTTATTCTCATTTTGCAATTGAGGAAATGGAGGTGCTAGATGGTTAAGGAACTTGCTCAAGGTCACATAGCCAATGAATCAGGATTCAGATCTTGATTCATCTGTTTCCAAAGCCCTGATACTTTTTGGCCCCTGAGGCACAAGCTTAACAGATCCTGATGTCTTCTTCTTTCCTCAGTACCCCAGAGCTGAACATATTCCATTTGTCCCTCCAGATCCAGATTCTGACCTTCTTCTTGAAAAGACGTTTCCTTTCCCAGAGCCCTGCTTGACTAAGCCCTCAGAAGCCAGTCCTGGGAATGTGTGCTGGTTGATGAACCAGGCCCCTTGGGGAATCAGGACCCCAGTGACTTATGTCTTCCAGTTTCAGCAGCCAACTTGTTGCAGAGAGAACACACCTCAGTAGTAAGAGAGAAGTGGGGGTGGTTCCAGTCATGTATGTTTAGGGTTAAAGAAAGGGAAGGGCCTGGGAATTTGATTTGTATATTGATACTGCAAAATTTGAACAAAGGTGGCTCCACTGAGAGCCATAGGTCTTGAGAGCTAGAAAAGACCTTCAGAATGCTACCCTCATTTCTCAGATGGGGAAACTAGGCCCTAGGGAGGGAAAGTTACTCTGTCATTCAGAAAGCATAGTTTGTCCAAGTATGTTGTCAATATTGGCTGGAAAGTTGATCCCAGGCTCAGATGCCAGCTAGTATGATCCCAGGGCCCAGAGGACTGGCAAGGCCATTATACTGGATGATTATACTGAATGACATCTGGCTCTTGCATTAATGAAAAGCATTTGAGTTTTGGCTTCTTGGCCAAAACCACCTACCAAAGGCATCAAAAGGCTTAAACATATCCTGATGTCAGGAGGCAAAGAGTTGCACCCAACAGCAATAACAAGATTCCAAATCAAGTAAAAATATTCTAACACAGGAATCTAGCAAACATTTCATTCTTATCTCTCATCACCTGCAATGAGTCTTCCCTTCCAGGCCTTTTAGTCTGAGCCAATTTCCATATATGGCATGCACAGTCTTACCCTCCAGCTTAGACTCCTACTGGCCCCCAGTCCTCTTTAGTTCTCAAAATCCTATCAATCTTTTCAGATCTGACTCCTGAGCTACCTTCTATGGAGAAAGGTGTGGAATATTCCCCACTAGGGTGGAGTTATAGCTTTCCTCAGAAATCCTCCATAATCTAGTTTCTAGACCTAGAAGGAAATTTCAGCCAAACCTAAGATGATATAACTAATATGCATAAAAATGCATCCATAAATCTCTATTCACAAATAAGTTGTCAAACAAAATTAGCCATTTCCTAGCTTTTCCCATTAAACATATGGCTACTAGTTCATTTGTTATATCTTTAGTGAGCACTTTTTAGCACATTAGGTATTCATGTTTTGGGAAAATGTGTAGAGCAAACGGTTTTTTGTCACTTTTAAGATTTTTCTGAGAATTGAAGAAATGCCAACTTTAAAGAGATTTTAAATATGGGCTATCTCAGCATAAGTTACAGAATACCAGTGTTTGTTCTTCACATATTGGAACCCAGTGACCCATACACCTTAAGCCTTTGTCAATTTCTCTCCCACAATAATGATTATGCTTCACCCATGTAGGGACTGAGCCTTCTGCACCAAGCAGGGAATGCTGAGCTACATGAATTTTTGCCTGACTGATCAACTGGCAGGCAGAGAGGCTGTTGGACTTCTTGATGGGACAATTGGCAGACTCCACTGGAAATACATAAACTCAATAGAAATATATATAAATATGCTATGTTAAATAAGTACTAAAAAGAAAACTCCTCTCCAAAGACTAAGGCAGAATCTAACTTGCTTTTTTAGAATCCAAAATTGACATTAATTTGCTTCCAGGATGTGGTGACAGGTAGTGTTGATATCATAAATATCAACAGAGATTTTCTGATCCATTCCAGGACTTAAACTAACACACAAATGTGTCTTCCTCATTAGCTATTGTGTGGACACATGAGAGCTGATTATCATGTTGTTCAGTGGGATAACATCATCCTTGCAAATGGGTGCTCAAATCAGATGTTCTACCTGCCCTCCTGTTCTACCCAAACACCAGGAAAAAAAGATATGATAGGGAGAATGTTATCAAAGACAAGGAATTTAAGTATACCTAAGCACATATAAACACATACATGCATTCACACAAATGCACACACACATACACACAAACATCATATACCATAAGTTTTTATCTCATGAGAAGTTAGTTCTTTTTTAAAGTACTGTCTTTAGACTGAATGACACAAATAGAATGAGAGGTTTTTTTTTTATAATTGTTTTTAAACAAATTTTCCTAAACTATACATTCTCTAAATATGGGAGAGGAGCTAGGAACATCTGTGCCCACAACAGGAAACCAGCAACATAAAATGTGTTCCATGAACAAACAGGAGGAGAGTTTTACTGGAATCCATTAGTGTGTCCTGCCTTAGGCCTGAAGGAAGTATCTGAGACCTGTTGGGGACACTTGTGGTTTTTTGTCTTCTCAGAAGGCCAATTTAAAAAGGAAGACAGAATCTGTGTGTCTCCAACAGTGCTCTTGGCCAGACTCTTGGCTTGGAACTGAGTGAAATGTGGAAGCCAAGAGTTAGACAGAAACCAGTTGGCAACCTGGCAGAAACAGTACTTCACACCATCCAATCCCTGTAGCATGAGGCGTCATTTCATCTTGATTTTTATATTTGGTTTGAGTCAGTTAACTTGTAATACTCTAGGACCAGAAAAAGAAGCTAACAATTCCTTAATTCATGTGGAAGATTTCATTTTTTTCAGCATCTTAGCTGTTTCTTCTTACCCTCCACCTCTCCATCTTAAACACATAATATCACCCCATTTTTACCACATTACTATACCCAGATGATCACTCATTAGTATGAGTATGATATTGTTTTACAGCAAGTAAAATTCTAAATATCATTCAAAATATATGAATAGATGTATTTGACAGATGATTACAGAATTATATATAATATGGGACCTAGAGATACGATAGTTGGCTGCGTTGTATCTTTTACTAGCCTTGAGAAAGACATTTAAGTTACTTTGGCTTTAGTTTATTTACTTATTATAAAAGAACAATAATTTCAGGTCCACCATTGTGGTAATGATTAAATAAATTCATAAATTAAAAAGTTTTTTAAAAAATCTAAGCAGTAACTCAGTAAGGCATTATCAAGATGATAAATTATTGAGAACAATGGTTAAGATCTTCAACTCTGGAGGGTATAATCAATAGCAATCAATTCAAGTCCCTGATCTGCTTCTTATTAGCTGTGTGAACTTTGTCAAGTCTCCAAACTTGAACACTGGGTGCCTCATTTGTAAAAAGGGATGAGAACAATAATTTCACCTCAGGGTTATTTTATCAGGTTTAAATTACATAATAAAATGAAGTTCTTAACACAGTGTCTGGCGTGGGATTACGTGGGATTAAGTGTTTCATGAATTATCAGCTAGGATCCCATTGGAAAATGTATGGCTCATACAGTTTATGATAATTTGAGGTGAACTCAATAAGGGAACAACTTGAAAAAAGTGCTGAAGGTGCTGAGTTACTACAAGAGATAGTGTAGGGCTATTGTCATGATTATACGGGGGTGGTGAAATGAAGGAATGGAGTTGTTTGACTCAAAGGAAGAGACAGCTGCCTTGAGGAGACTCAGGAGCCTTGACAGAGGGACTCTGTAGCTCATGGAGACCTTGCATGGAACTATTCAATCTTTGCTCTACTTCCAGTCTCTAGCTCTGCTCTCCATTGACCAACCCAACTGGAACTTTGAAGGCAAGGAAGCCTGATGGAGTCCAGAGTTTAGCAATATTTTTCTGTAAGGAATCAAATAGTAAACAGCAATATTTTTCTGTAAGGAGTCAAATAGTAAACACTAGCAAGTCACATGGGTTCTTAAAAATAGCCATCAACACTGTGTAAATGATGGGTGTAACAGATTACAGACACCTAACATAATCCATACTAATCTAATTCCCGGTGCAGAGGGAAAGACTGGAAACCAGATCGAGAAGGGCAGATGGAGGATACCTACTTCAAAGCAATGTTAGCTGTTTAAACTGTTATGCTGGCTTGTATTTATCATTATGAATATCATTTTAACTACACATGAATTGAACACATTGGCATTATTTTTCAGCTGTATAGTAGTAGCTTTTGCTTAACCACACCATTTTTACACAGATATACTACAGAAAACAACAAATAATCAAAGCTATATTAACCAGGCACAGTGGCCCTTGTCTGTAAACCCAGCACTTTGGGAGGCCAAGGAGAGAGGATTGCATGAGTACGGGAGTTTGAGACCAGCCTGGGCAACATAGAGACATCTCTACAAAAAAATTTTTTTAAAAATAAGCCAGGCAGGATGGTGCACACCTGTAGTCCTAGCTACTTGAGAGGCTGAGGTGAGAGGATCACGTGAGTCCAGGAGTTTGAGATTGTGGTGAGCTGTGATCATGCTACTGCACTCCAGCCTAGATAACAGAGTGAGAACCCAGCTCAAAAAAAAATACACACACACACACACACACACACACACACACACACTTCATGAAAGCATAAATAATATTTTATTCACAACTGTAAAGCCTGGACCTGTCTCAGTGTTCTTGTATATTGCAGGCACTTAGTAAATGTTGGACAAATGAATAAATCCCAAAATATTTTCAATGTCCTGAGAAAGATGAAGTCATCTTTTTATTTGGAAGTATAACATGCATACAAAAATGCACCAATTTTAACTATACAGGCAGGGTTGAGGGGGACAGTGCATGCTGGTGTTCCATCTTGCTGACTTGTGCAAATGACAGAAAAGGGTGCAGCTCAAGGTACACTGGGCAGGGTAGACACCTCAAAGCTAGAGAATGAAAAACAAATTTTCAGGCAAACAGAGCACAAAAGAAGGCAAGGGTCACGATCTTAATATCAGACAAAACAACCTTCAAGCTATCAAAAATTTACAAAGATACAAAAGGACACTACATTATGATAAAAGGTTTGACTCATCAACAAGAAATATCCATCCTAAACAAATATGCACCCAACACAGGAACTCCAGCTTTTATAAAGTAGCTACTAAGTAAACTAAAAAAATATATTGACACAAACGCTATCATAGCTGGGGGCTTAAATACCCCACTAACAACCCCAGATTGATCATCAAGGCAAATAATTAACAGATATCCAGAACTTCAACTTGATGCTTGATCAAATGGACTTTGTAGATACCTATAGAACACTCTGCCCAACAACCACAGAATATACATTCTACTCATCGCCTTGGAACATACTCCAAGATTGACCACATCCTTGGCCATAAATCAAGCATAAACAAATTTCAAAAGATTGAAATGTTGCCATGCACCTTTTCAGACACAGTGGAATAAAAATAAATATCACCACCAAAAAATTCTTCCCAAACCAGCAAAGACATAGACACTAAACAGCATGATGCTGAACAACTCCTGAGTCAATTCAGAAATCAAAACAGAAATTAAAAGATTCCTGGAAACAAATGAAAATGAAGAAATATCTTATTAGATATTAGATATCAATATTAGAAAGCAGACTCAAAATTGACAAATCCAATTGATAGGATTGAGTTCTAGTACAGAAATGTAGATAAGAACATTAAGTGTTCAGGATATAGTAAACATATATATTTTATACATGCCCAAATGAATGATAAGTTATGAAACAAAATAAGTTTAGTTGGGATAACAAATATTATCTTTCTTCTCTTCTCATCATGTTACTCAGGCTGGTCTCCATCTCCTGGCCTCAAGTGATCCTTTTGGGAGGTCCATCTCGGCTTCCCAAAGTGCTGGGATTACTGGTGTGAGCCATTGCACCCAGACTCAATTTTAATTCTAGTTTTCAACTTTCACTGAAAATTGTTGACACAAACAGTAAGCTATCTGTAATACTAAAAAGACACAACAAGACAAACCACAAGAAAACTAAGATAATGCTATAAATATGACTAACAAAAAGCAAAATAAAATAATCCGGGACAGAGGTTTTCAAACTGTGTTCCTTGGAAACCAGAGTTCTGTGGAACCCCTCAGGGGCCTCAGGTCAAAAATTTGGTCCTCACCCCTACCCATGGCCACTTTTTATTTATCTAGTTTTTACACTGGATTTACTAGGATTTTATTGGGGGAAAAATCGTTTTATGGTTAATTGACCTAGAAAGGTAAAGGCCTCCTTAGAAAAGAGGCTTACAGTTGCCCAGGACTAACTCATGTGCTGGGTGCACCCAAGGTCGGACATGTAAGGGGTATATGCACATGACGCAGGTCAAAGCATCATTGCACCTGGGAGGTTGCAGAGGTGAGAAGCACAGGCCTGTCTGTTCTTCTGAATCTTTTTCCATGGCCCTCTCCCTGTGTGGCCTGCCTTCTGAACATCCCTCTCCACATCCTACTTGAGCTTTACCCGAAAACTCCTGTTCATCCTGACAGATTCTCCCCACAACTTCTTCTCAGTAAAGCTTCCCGAGGCCTCCTCTGACAGAGGTAATGGCCTCCTTTGTTCCCCTAGCTGGTCCCCCGCCCTCCACTCCTCCTGGTCAATCTGACTTAGATCCATCACCCTGTATGGCAACTTCTGACTTGGGCATCTGTCCTGCCACTAGACTGTTAGCTGCTGCTTGAGAGCAGGGACAATGCATTCAACTCTGCCCTCCCAGTGGTTCATTCAGGGCCTGCCCCATGGAAGATGATCAAAGACTTGCACTCCATTTATTTTCTGCTTCTGAATGTGGTGGTGGATGACAGACGTGATTACACACATGCATCTTGAGTTACCCAGATTGCATTTGTGATGGCCAGCTCATCCTCACAGGAATGCCACAGGGAGGGGTGGAGGAAGGTAAATGAACTTCAAATTTTATTTTCAAGTTAAAAAAAAAGAAGTTGTGATTGTTCGAGTCAAGAAAAGTTGTTTAAATGTAAACATGCATTCTTAGTGTCTGGAACCAGAGTTAGATGAAATTCCCTAAGTGATCTCTTAATACCACCAAAATTACATTCAAATGCCTCTGCCAGGCAAAGATAAATGGCCATTTGCACAATGGTCTTGCACTTAAAAGCAACTCGGTCCAGAGAGCTTTGGAGAATTTATTATGACAGGGAAAAGTGGAAACTTAAAAGGATCAAGATATTTAGTCTGCTGATAAGACAGCTTAGGAGCAACAATAATTAGCTCCAAGAATTTGAAGGGTCATCATAGGATCATTAGGAGGGTGCAGGTAGACCAGTCAGGCTTCCTCTACTTGGACATCAGAAACCAACTTAAATTACACCAGAAAGAGTTACAATCAGAATCACAGAAAGTCAGGAATGACATAGGCCCCCATGACTTGAAAGGGACCCTGTGGTCCTGCCACCCACCTGGGAACATGTTAGAAATGCAGATACTCAGACCTGACCCCAGATCGTCCAGATGAGGACTTGTATGCTAACAAGCACCTGCGATGTGTTTGCACATTTCAAATCTAAGAAACACCAGTCTACCCCAATCTCTTCACTGTACAGAGAAAAAACCAGAGGACTAGAGAGAACAGGGGACCTGACCAAGTCCTGGCAGATAGTCAAGGCGGGCAGTAGAGTCACAGTGGCAAGCACCTTTAATCCAGTTCCCAAGGCGTACTCCAATGGTTCCTGTCTTTCCTAACTGGCAGAGCCACAGAGAAGGATTTCTGTCCTGTCCTCCAGGGCACTGCACTGTCCTTGTCCTACAGGCTGGGTCCATGCCTCATGGCCGTAAAGACTCAGGCCAAACAACATGAACCCCAGCAGGTCATCCACCAGGAAGTGGCTTCTTCACTTCATCATTGGAGGAAAGGGGGACTTGGAAGCCAGTCTTCAATGCAGCATCCCCTGCAGCCCTCAGCGTCATGATTGCACATGCCTGTGGGGCTGAGGGACTTGGGGGTGAGGGGATGGAAGCCGACTGCAAGGAGGGAAGCATCGGGGCCATCTCAACACATCTTCACCAACTGCATCGAGTAAGAACTTTCAACCAATCCCCTTTCAGCTTCCCTCAGGAGGCCCACACCTTTGCTGCTCTTTCTTGGGTTCTATGCCCATCCCTCAGCTTCTATCCACCACAGGGCATGGCTTATAGGATACCTAAAATACTTTAGAAGCTCAGAATATGTCATTTTCAAACTTCTCTGTATTTACTGTCATTCAGACAGTATTCAGGCCAGGCCCGCGGCTCACACTTGTAATCCCAACACTTTGGAAGGCCAAGGTGGGAGGATCGCTTGAGTCCAAGATTTCAAGACCAGTCTAGGAAAAATAGCGATACCTCATCTCTACAAAAAATTTTTAAAAAATAAGACAGGCATGGTGGCCCGCACCTGTTGTCCAGCTACTTGGGAGAATGAGACAGAGGATAGCCTGAGCTCAGGAGGTTGAGACTGCATTGAGCCCTGGTCATGCCACTATACTCCAGACTGGCCAACAGAGACTCCAATTAAAAAAAAAAAAAAAAGTATTTCTTTGTAATATTTGTTGTAAGTGACTGGACATTTAATCTTCTGGTGGGGGTGGGGGAGGGGTAAACCTCCTCCCAGAGGGTTCCAACATCCCCCAGAGCTGCATCCCTCTGGGAACATCACCATGGTCTGCAAAGGATTTGTCGCCCTTAAGACCCTAGACTTTTGCTATCTCCTACTACTCTGGTACACGATTTAAAAACAGCAGATAGGCCAGGCATGGAGGCTCAAACCTGTAACCCCAGCACTTTGAGGGGCCAAGGCGAGAGGACTGCCTGTGCCCAGGGTGCTATCTCCTACTACTCTGGTACACGATTAAAAAACAGCAGATAGGCCAGGCATGGAGGCTCAAACCTGTAACCCCAGCACTTTGAGGGGCCAAGGCGAGAGGACTGCCTGTGCCCAGGGGTTCAAGGCCAGCCTGGGCAACATGGTGAGACCTCATCTCTACAATAAATAATTTTTTTAAAAAATTAGCCAGGCGTGGTCGTGGGCACCTGTAGATCCAGGTACTTGGAAGGCTGAGGCAGAAGGATTGCCTGAGCCCAACAGGTTGAGGCTGCGGTGGCCGTGAGTGTGCCACTGCACTGCAGCCTGGGTAACAGAGTGAGACTCCAACTCAAAAAAAGAAGAAAAAAAACAGCAGATACCTCAGCTAAGCCCAATCGTTTCCCTGCCTTCTAGAAGCGGGAACACCTTCAGGGGGGACTACTGGACAAACGCCAAGAGTTACAAATAACTTACAGTGTCAAAATCTGAGTGGGAATTTCTGGGGGCCCAAACTAGCACTAAGGATAGCTCTGGTTTTAGGGCTGCCAGTACCTGTGACTCTGTCAGCCTCATAATTCACTTTCCCTGAGCCCAAACCAAATGCCCTCTGGGTTAAATTAGGCACATTTAATAAACTGTGACTAGGATGGAAATAAAGACAGACTAAAGCTGGTTCCCGCGAGTTTAGAAAGTGAAATGCCTGCCCATTAATACAAGGCCAGCCACAGAACAGAGATAAACAATCTTCCTGAGCCTAACGCAAATCGGAGTCCTACTTCCTAAACGGGTTCCCTGGGGTATGTTTGCAGAACAGGCAGGACTTACTTTTCCCTTTGAAGAGCACTAGTCCCTTTGAAGAGCACTAGTCAAATCCCTGCAGAAGAAAGATTTCCATCAGGGCAGTGACCAGCCACGCGGGCTTCGGGCGACCACCAGCAGGCCCATCCGGGGAGGGGGCGCCCTGCCACTCCCGAGTCCCCCGCCCGCTGGGCCGCCACCCGGGGCGCAGGTCCGCACCCGCCGGCCACCAGCCCCCGGGCCCCGCGAAGGGCGCTGCCGCCGGCGCGAAGCTCGGACCCGGACCCCGGCGGCGCCTGGCAAAGAACAGGGGGCGAACGTTCCCGGGACCGGCGTGAGACTGACTGCGGGAAGTTTTCTCCGTGTCTCTGACACATGCGGGTGGAGGGCAGACCCGGAGGTGTGCGGGTGGGGAGGCTGCGGCTGCAGGTGGGCGCCCCTCGCAGGAGGTCGTCGGGGAGTCCCCGTGGGCATTAGGCTCTGCGCTTCCGCCGCCGGCGGGCCCCAACTCCGCACATCGGGTGCCCCCGACGCCGGTCCGCCAGTCCCTAGGCTGTACACTGGATGGGTCTCTCGCACAGTCCCCAGCGGGCGGGTAGCGGGGCGACCCAGGACCGACGCTGGCGCTCCCCTTCCACCCTGGACGTCTGACGGCACCTGGTCCGCGACCCCGGCCTTTACCGCAGGTAGTTGCCCGAGTTGTGCTGGCTGTAGTGCTTGGGCTGCTTGTGTCAGAACAGCATGGCTGCGCTCGGGCGCACACACACCGCCCACTGCACTCCCACCACCATTTGAAGCCGAGCTCCCAAGCCCAGGTGCTGGCCGACCTCGCGCATTTATGGAGGGCCCGGTGGGCGGGGCCGCGGCCAGACACGCCCCCCTGGGCAAAGGACCTGGAGGGCGGCTCCTCCGGACCTCCGCACCTGGGCTCCCCGCGCTGTGGAGCCTTCCCTGGGAGAATATCTGAACTTGCAGAGGCAGAGGGCAACAGAGCCAGACAGGGGTCCAGTGTGATCTGGCTTGAAAACCCAGGCCCGGCCGAGTGCGGTGGCTCAAGCCTGTAATCCCAGCACTTGGGAGGCCGAGGCGAGAGGATTGCCTAAGCCCAGGGGTTCGAGAACAACCTGGGCAACTTGGCGAGACCTCTACAATAAATCAAAAATTAGCCGGGCATGGTGATGTATGCCTATAGTTCCAGTTATTTGGAAGGCTGAGGTGAAAGGATCCCTGGAGCCCAGCAGGTCGAGGCTACAGTGGCCAGAAGCATGCCACTGCCCTCCAGCCTGGGTGACGGAGTGAGAATCCAACTCAAAAGAAAAGAAAAGAAAAGAAAAGAAAAGAAAAGAAAAGAAAAGAAAAGAAAAGAAAAGAATGTATCCATGTTTGCACTGGCCCCTTAAGGATGCAATGGATGGTCTTGTGTCCTTGGGGCCAACCGTGGTGAAAAACGCAGCAATAGTGCATCACTGTGAAGCCCAGTTCACACTCCTCTCTCAAGCCATGTACCTGGAAAGTCACTAGAAATACCACCTGAGTGCCCATGGGCTATGTCCATCTGGGGCCATGCAGGCTATCAGGAACCTGTATTTTGTTGTTGTTGTTGAGAAAGTAGAATTTATTAAGAAAGCAGAAAATCTCACACAGTGGGAGGGGACCTGAAAGGGCGATCTTCCCTGTATTTGTTTGTTTGTTTTGAGACTGGGTCTCACTCTGTTGCTCAGGCTGGAGGACAGTGGCATGATCATAGTTCACTGCAGACTCAAACACCTGGGCTCAAGCAGTCTTCCCACCTCAGCCTCCCAAGTAGCTGAGATTACAGGTGTATACCACCACACCTTGTTAACTTTCTTATTATTTTTATTTTCTTTCTTTCTTTCTTTCTTTCTTTCTTTCTTTCTTTCTTTCTTTCTTTCTTTCTTTCGAGTCGTAGTCTCACTCTGTGCCCAGGCTGAAGTGCAGTGTCACACTCACAACCACTGCAGCCTCAACCTGCTAGGCTCAGGTGATCCTTCCACCTTAGCCTTCCAAGTAGCTGGAACTACAGGTGCACACAACCAAGCAATCCTTTCACCTCAGCCCTCGAAAGTGCAGGATTACAGGCATGGGCCACCATGTCTGGCTGCCTCAGTCTTTCAAAGTGCTGGATTTACAGTCGTGAGCCACCACACCCAGCTGTGGGGTCTATATTTTTTCGACCCCAACTCTGTCTCTCTACTGCTCCTGCTTCCTGGAGCACCAACTCCTCAGTGTTCTCCTTGGTGCCAGTTTGCCTAGCTGACTTTCATGAGGCTCAGCTCAATATCAACTCCTCCAGGAAGCCTTCCCTACCTCCAGCAGAGCAGTCCAGGGTCTCCTCTCCTTCACTCTAAGCTTGGCAGAAGTTGGTTTGGGGCAGCCTCACGGGCCCAAGAGAGGCAAAGTTTGCCAAGAAGAGAGTTTGAATAAGATAAGCCTGACTTCAAATCCTGCCTTTGCTACTAGTTCTGAGACCTTGAATCGAGTCCTCTTCTCACTTGCCTCAACTTTCATGTGAAATGAGACCTACTTCCGAAGGAAATGTGGAGGCTTACAGGAGAGGTGAATGAGGTGCTGGGCACAGCCCCAAGTGTGTGCCTAGGGAATGCTTGCCTCCCTCCCTGGGTTCAGTCCAACCCAAAAGCGAGGACTGAGTGTCTAGTGCCTGCCAAGGTCAGATATTAGAGAATAAATACCTCTGGCTCTCATGACATCAGAGCCAGCTCAGCTGTCCTAGAACTCACGCCTCCTACCCCCAGAGTGATTCTTTGCAATAAGTAAGCCCTCTTTGTCTTTTGAGACTGAATCTCACTCTATCACCCAGGCTGGAGTGCAGTGGCATGCTCACCGCAGCCTCAACTTCCTGGGCTCAGAAGCTTTAGTAGTCTGTATCCGAGTCTTCTGGGCTGAAACGGAAGCCTCTGGTCAACTGGCTAAACCAGGGGAGCCCTCTGGGCCTTTTCTAGAAAGTTGGACTTGATTCTTGCAAGGAATGATGATCAGGACTCACAGCCCTTCCTTGACTCCTTGGAGAGTTATGGCCTGGCCCAATGGTGAACCCTCCTCCCCGGACTTTTCTGTCCAGTGAAATAAAATGGAGTCTCCCAAGCTCCCATCCCCACCCGCATCCTGCTGAGGTCCTCATACCCTGATTTTTGGATTCCTTTCTTTCTTACGGAGTCCCCAGACACCAGACCCACAGACATCTGTGTGTTGTGATGAGGGGAAATGCTGAGCATTTGGCCCAAAAGGAAAAAGGTAGACTTTGAGTCAGTCGCTTAGAGTGACATGTAGGATTTTCTACCAGCAGAGTAGGTCCAAGGCCTGTGTGGACCTGGGCAGCTCCTTACTGAGAGGCCGGCTCCACAGACATCCGAGAGATGGAGTGGGGAAGGAAGACTCTAGGGATGGTCCCTAGGAAGTGCCTAGTCATGTTTTCTCAAAGCACAGAAATGGCCAACACATTCCTCTGGTGTCATAGCACATTCCTCTTGTGTCGAAGGCCGGGGAGACTGGAGAGAAATGTTGAATTACAAACAGGCCCCACTAAAACCAGAATCTAAAACCAGAATCTCCCGCCAGGTCTTCATTCAGCACCAGTGATGGATGTAGTGCGTGTAATTCTTTATGCATAAATACTAATCGCATGACCCTGATGGATCTGCTCCCCACACTTTCCTAAATCCAAGTTCCTGCCCTTATAAATGCAGAATCAGTGCCAGTCAAGAAAGGCTGGGTTGGACTGCTGGTTCTGGCCAGCATCCCCCAGCAGTCTCCAGAGAGAGAGACTGCTTATCAATAGTGTGACTTGCCACTCAGTCTGCCCTTCCTCCATGTTTTGCATTTGCTTCCAGTCTACCTTCCTCATGTAGGATGTGACCCCCTTGACTGCATCTTTGTGTAGTAGAAGGATGCTACCTGCTGCCTCAAGCTGCCCAAGACTGGCATCCTTAGTCGCTGGTAGGATTCTGCCTTTCTTTCTTTTTCATTCTTTTTCTTTTCTCAGTTTCTCTCTTTCTTTCTTCTTTCTTTCTTTCTTTCTTTCTTTTCTTTCTCTTCTTTCTTTCTTTCTTTCAGACAGAGTCTCACTCTTACCCAGGCTGAAGTACAGTGGTGCGATCATGACTAACTGCAGCCTCAAACTCCTAAGCTCAAATGATCCTCCTGCTTCAGCCTCCTGAGTAAACAGGACCACAGGTGTGCATCACCATACCTGTCTTATTTTCCACATCTGTTTCTTAAAGCAAGGGTCACCACACCTGCTCAGCAAAGCTAGCCCTCTGTCCCTACAGTAGCCTGCTACACCTGTGACTTTGTACTCCAAGCCTCTAGACCTGATTTTCCCAGGAAATCAGCCATAAAACCTTGTGGGGGATGGAGTAAGGAAGGAAGGGAAGCAGGATGCAGCCAGGGTAGTGTGCCAGTGGGCTGTGATTTTGCAGACCCACAAAAAATAAAACTAGACATCCCCACCCTAAGAAGCTCATGAATGATGAGTGTATTTAAGTTTCACAAATAGGGGTTGTCCTTGGACACCACACCTGAAGCTGGCGTCAGAAAAGGGACTTTCCCAGGCTCCAGCCCTGAGACCAGATTTCCAGCACTTAGTGCCACTGGGTTCCTGTTTTTTGGACACAGATGAGAATGCCCAACTGAGGACAGCCAAATCCTCAGTTTTTCTGGTGAGTAAAGGTCTGTGCTGTAATTTGGGCTGATTGTCAGCCACTCAGAAAAGAGTTCTGAAAGTGGGTTTCTACATCTTCCGCTTCAAACTCATCGTCACTACAGAAAGACACATTTTTTTGTTTTTCTTTAAATATGTGTAAACTGTGTGTATGATGGTTTCATGTCATTTTTTTTCTAATTGCAAAAATTATACATGCTCCCTATTTAAAAATAAAATTAAAAAATAAAAACCTTGAGAAATTTAGAAGATGAAGAAAGGAAAAAAGAAATCACCTAACACCAGATATAATATATGTACATTATAGAAAGCTTGAAAAATATAGAAAAGCACAAAGAAAAAAAATCACTCGTACTCAATGATCATTTCCACCATTTCAGTATTTAGCCGAGCATTTTTTTCATGCAGAGGTGAGTCGTGCAAGGTAATACATGCATTTCTTCTAAGGGTGGAGAATAGATCTTCACATACAAGGCTGATGAGAGATTAGATAGGGACAACCTGTTAAGGCAGTTTGACAAGATTTATGAAAATATACATAACGTTTGACTCAGCAATTCCGCTTCCAGGAATTTATCTTACAGATAAAATGTGTGAAATGAATAGTACCAGGTTACACATTGAAGCCCTATTTTTAACAGTTAAAAAAAAAAACCTGGACGGAGGGAACAGCCTAAGTGCCTAGAAGTAGGGCTAATTAAATACATTGTTACTTCCACATGATGGAGTACTATGCGGTTATTTTTTTAAAGGAATGGGATACATTTTCTATACTAAAATATTAACGTGTAGAGTAATATATGTAGGATACTACCACTTGGGCAAAGGGGAGGGGGGAGAAAAATATAAAATACAACATACTTGCATTTATTTATGGCTACATAAGAGATTATCTAGAATGATACACAAGAAGCTGACAATATGGCTACTGCCTCCTAACTGTTGATAGCTTCGGAGGGGGAATGGAAAGATGGAAGAAGGGTAGGAGATTGACTTTTCTCCGTATACTGCTTTCTTTTTGACACAAGTGAGTTGATTACCTAGTCAAAAATTTAAAGCGGGATATGGTGGTGCATGCCTGCAGTCCCAGCTGCTGGGAAAGCTGAGGCAGGAACATCACTGGAGCCTAGGATTTTGACACTATGGTTGTGCCTGTGAATAGCCACTGCACACCAGTCTGGGCAACACAGTAAGACCTCATCTGTAAAAAAAAATTCAAACAATTTTAAATGCCAAAATTCATATTGTATATAATAATAAGCCCTTTTCCACTTCATAATAAATCATAAGCACTTCCCTAAGTCTTAAGTCTCTTTCAATGCTATTTTTAAGTGTCATGCCACTTCCAAACATGGATATAATTTATGTACTGAATTTCTGGTTTCAGCATTCTGTACACTCCTTTATGTGCATTTCAGGAAATTTTGGGTTCTTCTCAAAAGATGACTTCTCATCTCTTTTTGCATGGCAAATATAAAGCCTACTGGTCAAAACCCAACTCAGATGTCACAGTTGCTGAGAAACCCTTTCTGATCTCCCCATCCTGCAATCTCATGGAAGCTTATATAGAATTATTTTACGCGTGTGTGTGTGTCTTCCTCTATCCCACCCCAGTTGGGAGCTTTGGAACACAAAGGTGCATCTTACCCATCTCTCTATCCCTAAACCAGCACAATGACAAAGGGCAGATGCTCAATAGACAAAGAGACAACATTTCTCCATTATAATTCATACAGTTCTCTCAAGGAGAAAATCCTGGCATGAAAAATAAAATAGAGCTGAACCCTGAACAATGCGGAGGTTAGGGACACCAACCTCCAGTGCAGTTGAAAATCCAAGTGTAACTGTTGGCTTCCCCAAAACTTAACTACTAATAGCCTACTGTTGACTGTAAGCCTTACCAAGAACATAGACAGTTAACACATATTTATTATGTTATATGTATTGTATACTGCATTCTCACAGTAAAGGAAGCTACAGAAAAGAAAATGTTGTTAAGAAAATCATAAGAAAGGAGGGTGCAGTGACTCACACCTGTAATTCCAGCACTTTGGAAGGTGGAGGCGAGAGGGATTACTTGAGCTCAGGGGTTCGAGACCATCCTGAGCAACATGGTGAGACCTCATCTCTATGATAAATCAACAAACCAGCCTGGCATGGTGGCACATGCCTGTGGTTCCAGCTACTTGGAAGACTGAGGTGGAAGGATCACCTGAGCCCAGCAGGTCGAGGCTGCAGTGGCCGTGACAGAGTGACAGAGTGAGACTCCAACTCAAAAAAAAAAAAAAAGAAGAAAAATATTTACAGTACTGTACTGTATATATCAATACCGTAAGTTTCTGTCATCTGTTTACAAGATGAATTGACTCTCTGAAATGCAATCACAGTTGCAAACCTCAATCTATATCAAGCATTTCAGCTTGTTCTTATAATGTCATGACTTTCCTCAGCATCTTGGGGGCATGTCCAGTATTACTAGTGGCACTTTATGTGGGTTCCATGGTATTAGTCTAGTTGACTGTGCTGCACCAGATAGGATAAAAACTTCTCTGGGCTTGCAAAGGAGTCTTTTTGACTGAGATCTGTAATTTATCAGTAAGACAACTGCTCACGAGGAGATGATTAGTCTCACATGGCATTCTAAACAGATACAACTCTTCAGCTCACCACAATAGCAACAGGAGGCAGCACCAAATTATTACAGTAGTGCAGTATTCACTGTAGTAAATTTGCAGGTATGATTTCATACTGTATCTTTACATTCGTTTACATTTCTCCTGACTTTGAATGATGGCATGTACGATCTGTGTTTGTGTACATAAGTTTTGATAAATTTTAACTTTATAACAGATTTATGTTTATGTTATGCTAGTAAGTGATAAAATAGATTAGTATCTACACATATTTCATTCCTTCTTGGTATACTTAGCTTTTTTTGTTGTTGTTATTTTTTCAAATCACCACAAATCTCCAAACATTTTTCCAATATATATATTGAAAAAAATTCATGTATAAGTGAACCCAGAGAGTTCAAGTTCATGTTATGCAATGGTTAACTGTATGTGTAAAATGTGGTAGATATGCCATGTCATTCACAGACAACCAAGAAGTATTCTTGATCATACCCTTACCTAGAGCACCTATACCTCATGTTTCAGTGGCAACATAGGCATAATTGTTAATTTTATAGTGTCATGAAACCCTTGGCCTTCTTAAACTGTCACTAGATCAGTCTCTGTTGTTGGGCAATTTCATCCCCCTGTGTGAAGGTTAATTTCAGGTGTCAATTTGACAGTAGTGGGAAACTGCAGGGGGGGTGGGGGAGTCAGGGAGGTGGGAGTGGCAGCAGTGGAAATCTGCCTGGGAAAAGGGGGGGCACACCTCATCAACAAGGGTACCTACACAATGAATATTTGTATACCTAATCCTGAATTGTATTCCACAACTTTAAAATAAAAAATTTAAAAGTTAAAAACAAATTAGAGAACTGGAAAAGCATCACTTACTGGTGTGTCTGTGCAGGTGTTGCGTGTAAGTCGGTGGACTTCATGAGGAAGACCCGCCCTCAATGTGGGTGGGTATCGTCCCATGGGCAGGGACCTGGATAGAACAGACAAGAAATGAATTCTTTCTTCCTTTCTTTCCTCCCTTACCCCATATTCTCCTCCTCCTGCTCTCAGAGATGAGAACTCCAGCCGCTCCAGTCCTGTGGCTCCAGGACTTACACCAGCAGCCCCTCAGTTATCAGGCCTTCAGTCTCAGGCTGAGAGTTACACCATCGGCATTCCTGGTTGAGAGGCTTTCAGACTTGGACTGAGCCATGTTGCCCATACCTCCAGGGTTTCCACCTTGCAGACAGCCCATTGTGGGACTTAGCTGTCATAATAGTGTGAACAAAGTCCCTAATAATAAACCCCCTCTTCCCTATCTACAGGCATGCATCTCTTAACAAGGGGAGCATGTTCTGAGAAATACATCATTACGTAATGTCATCATTGTGTGAATGTCAGGGATTGTACTTACATGAGCCTAACTGGTCTAACCTACAAACCATCTAGGATGTATGGGATAGCCTGTTGATCCTAAGTCACAAACCAGTACAGCATGTTGCTGCACTGAATACTCTAGGCAGTTGGAACACAGTGGAAAGTATGTGTGTACCTAAATATGGAAAAGATAGAGTAAAAGTACAATATCATAATCTTGGAGACCACTGGCATAGTCCATCATCAACTGAAACATCGTTATGATTTGCGTGACTACATGAATATGCAATTGGTTCTGTCTCTCTGAAGAACCCCCCAAAATACATCCCAGATTGCCTAAAATGAATCAAATATATAAAAATGAAGGGGTTAGACTAATTCAGATGCTGCAGACTGATGGTCTGCAGGGCTGCTGATGAGCTTGGATTGGTCCATGTGGTGTGTGTGTGGGTGTCATAACAATATGACTACTTCTGCAGATCACCACATCTACTCAGCATTGCCTCATGCCTGGCCCACCTCATGCATGTGCAATGAATGCCCTGTCTACTCCTGTACAAGGAGTTATCAGGGGTGATCCTGATTTTTGTATGGAGTCTTGAAGGAAGAGGCCATTGAACCAAAGCAATGGGAGAGGTTCACGTAGCACACTGCTGGTCTCCTACAGGGCTTTTGGGAAGTACCAGGCTCAAGGACTGGCAGACTCTTAGCAGTGAGAAGTTTTAGGGATCAAAAGACCCTTAGGATGTATGGTCACTGGAGGAAGGCTATTGCTGATTGACTGGCCTTCAGAAGCATGCATGCAGACAGAAGGACATTGTCACCAAAGGGCTGGGCAGTTTTAAAATCAATTATCTGCCAGGCTCACACCTGTAATCTCAATACTTATGGAGGCCAAAGCAGGAGGATTGCTTGTGCCCAGGAGTTCAAAACCAACCTGGGCAACCAAGCAAGACCTTGTCTTTACAATAAATCAAAAACTATACCAGGTGTGATGGCTCATGCCCGAAATCCCAGTAATTTGGGAGGCAGAGACAAGAGAATTGCCTGAGCCTGCGGGTTAGAGATTAGCATGGGCAACATGGCAAGACCTCATCTCTATAATAAATCAAAATGTTAGCTGGGTGTGGTGGCACATGCCTGTAGTTCCAGCTATTTGGAAGGTAAGGTAGAAAGATTGCCTGAGTCCAGCAGGTTGAAGTTGTGGAGGTCATAAGCAGTGTACCACTGCACTCCAGCCTGGGTGACAAAGTGAGACTCCAACTCAAAAAATAAAAAAATAAAAACATTTAAAACTAGCCAGGTGTGTGCCTGTAGTCTCAGCTACTTAGGAAGCTGTGGCAAGAGGATCTTCTGAGCCCAGGAGGTCAAGGCTGCAGTGAGCTATAATCATGCCACCGCACTCCAGCCTGGATGACAGAGTGAAACACTGAATCAAAAACAAACAAATAGAACATCAGTTCTCACTTGTTATTACGACCAAAGACCAGTATGTCTTTTCTCTTTTAAAAACTATTTCTAGGCTGGGCTTGGAGGCTCAGCCTGTAATCCCAGCACTTTGGGAGGCCAAGGCGAATGGATTTCCTGAGGCTGCTGGTTCAAGACCCACCTGGGCAACTTGGTGAGACCTCATCTCTACAATAAATCAAAAATTAGCTGGGTGTGCTAGTGCGCGCCTGTAGTTCCAGCAACGTGGAAGGCTGAGGTGGAAGGATCATCGGAGCCCAGCAGGTTGAGGCTGCAGTACCTGGGAGCGGCCATTGCACTCCAGTCTGATGACAGAGTGAGACTCCAATTCATAAAAAAAAAAAAAAAAAGATAAACCATTTTCCTAAGGACAGGTGCTGTCTTCAGAAGTCACGCCCCGCACACTCATAAGTTTGTATTGCTATACTCTGAGGTGAGGACACTCACTGCAAATATGTGGAAGAGAAAAGAAAATATTTTCTGTGCTTCTGAAGATAAACAATTTTTACAGAGAAAATTCTTACCAAAAAAAAAAAGTAAAGCCAAGGGATGCTATTATATACAAAAGTCATTTAACAATGCCATTTAATGCACAATTCAGAGTCTGGAATGAATAAAGATTTGATACACAATAGAAGAATGATGACTTTTCCACATATTTCCAAGAAGCTTTTATTAATGCATTCATGTGGAAAATCCTTTTGGTAGGTAATAGAATGCTCTATTTCTTTGGATTATATTAGTATTTATTGAGAGCTCTGTGTATTCTGTGTTCATATCATCCTCGCATTAATATTAGAAGGAAAGTTCTAAGTCATCCTGACTTTTCAGCTGAGGAAACACAGAGAGGTCAAATAATGTCCCTGTGACACATAGCTAGTAGGTGGAGGGGCAGAAATTCAAGCACTCAGGTAATCAGATTCCCCAGACACATGTCAAATTACCATGTCCTCATGCTCCTGAAGGCCTTAACTGCTCTCTCAATGTGTTTCTTGTTTCCTTTCTGGCATTTATTATACTTTGATCGTTGTGTTTCTTCACTTGTTCATTGTCTGTTTCTTCTAGGAGAACATAAGCTCCAAGAAGATAGGAGCCTTGTCTGTTCCCTGCTGCATCCCAGAACCAATCAGAGTGTTGAGTTTTGTTGAATGAATGAATAAGTTTTGTCCATCAGTCAGCTTGATATGTATCTGATTAAAAGAATGTGTATTATCATTTTTTATTGTCCATTAATGATAAACCAAATAGTCTCTTTTATTTTATTTTATTTAGACTCAGAATTTTTACAAAGAGGCCCTTTTAAAACAATCCTCTTCTATGGACAATGTTGGCTTGCTTAGGGTTACCGTCCTGCATACACCAGCATTCCTTAGAATCATAAGACTGTGCTGACCCTCCCTGGAATACAGTGAGTCATAGACCCCATGGTGGTAGTCACATAGTAAAGTAGGTTGTTGTTCATCCTTGTGATCAATAGTTAAAGTTATAAATATAATTATAAATTGGACTCGGTGGCTCAGCCTGTAATCCCGCACTTTGGGAGGCTGAGGTGAGTGGATTGCCTGAAACCATGGGTTTGAGACCCGTCTGGGCAACTTGGCAAGAACTCATCTCTACAACAAATCAAAAATTAGCTGGGCATGGTAGTGCGTGCCTGTAGTTTCAGCTACTTGGAAGACTGAGGTGGAAGGATCACCGGAGCCAAGCAGGTCAAGGCTGCGGTGGCCGGGAGTGGCCACTGCATTCCAGTCTGGGTGACTGAGTGAGACTCCAACTCAAAAAAAAAAAAAAAAGAAAGAAATATAATTATATGTAACCATAACCAGTTTTGTTTTGTTGCACCCATTGGCTAATGATGTATCATAGTGAAAAATGTTTCACTCTGTAATAAGTTCTGCTAACATCTTTGCTTAGAGTTATTGATAAACTAGAATTACAGGTTCCTGGCAATGATTACCAAGAATATGCAGACAATTAATGCTATAATTGGCAAAACTCAATTGAAACTGGAATTTTACAAAATGCTTTGTAAATCACGTAGTTTGGTGTTAATCAATAGCAAATCGTAATGGTTATGCTTATAAATACAGACCATTAAATCTAAGGAAGCTGAGCTGGCTTTGATATCTATACTGGCTTGTTTCCTTGAATTCCGAATTCAGAAATCAACTTCTTTCTTCCCAGTTCTCTGTCAGGTTTCATTAGTGAGCTAGAGAGCAATTGCGTATTCCACAGACTATTTTAGTTTCATTCTGTCACCCAGACTGGAGTGCTGTGGCGTGAGCACAGCTCACTGCAGCCTCAACCCTTTGGATAAAGGTAATCCTTCCATCTCAGCCTCCTGAGTATCAGGGACTACAGGTGTGTGCCACCACATTGATTTATTTTTTTATTTTTTATTTTCTGTAGTGACCAAATCTTACTATGTTGCCCAGGGTGGTCTTGAACTCCTGGGCTCAAGCAATCCTCCAGCCTCAGCCCCCCAAAGTGCTGGGATTACAGGCATGAGCCACTGCATTCTTCCAGCACCCTGGGAAGTTTTCACAAATCCAGATGGCAGGTCGAACCCCAAGTCAATTAAATCAGAATATCTGAGGGTGAGACCCAAGCATCAGCATTTGTACATGTCAGTCAGCTAATTTCAATATGTAGCCAAGATTAAGAAATATTCACCAGAAGTCTCTCACATCGTGAGATGTACAAAACTATCTTTAATGGCAAAAACCTGGAAGACAACCTAAATGTCTGCCAAAAATAGATCACATAAAACACTACACAGAAAGGAATATCAAGAAACTACAGCTACTGAATTAACAATGATAAATCTAAAAGACATCATGTGAAGTAAAAGGAAAAAGCAAACAAAGAATACTACAGCAGCAGGATTACATTTATAGAAAATCCTAAAGATAAGATTATATACACATACCCAAAAGAACCCAATATTATCTTTTGGAGGGTGGGATCCTTGTATTACAGGCTTTCACTGCTAGGTAAGTGTTCCAGGAGCACATTGGCATCAGTGTACCAATTAGTGTTATTGTGAGAAGTTGTGTTCAGCTTCAGTGAATTTGGGGGGAGATTTTTTTCAGTGCGTTTGCCCATTTCATGATGGGTGATTTACAAGTGCACCTGCCCATACTATGCTGAGTGTTCAACACATTTTTTTTTTTGAATCAGCGTCTCACTCTGTTGCGCAGGCTGGAATGCAGTGGCACACTCACGGCCACTGTAGCCTTGATCTGCTGGGTTCAGTCAATTCTTTTGCCTCAGTCTTCTAAATAGTTGGAACAACAGGCACATGCCACTGGGCCCGGCTAGCTTTTTGATTTATTGTAGAGACGAGGTCTCACCAAGTCACCCAGGCTGGTCTCAAACCCCTGGACTCAGGCAATCCTCTTGCCTTGGCCTCCCAAAGTGCTGGGATTATAGATTTGAGTCACTATGTCCAGCCTGTTCAGCACTTTTTGACCAAAAATGGCATGCCCCTTGTATCCCACCTTCCCTATTCCCCTAATTTCGTCCTGAGTGACTTTGCTTTGTTTCCCTGAATGAAAAAAGTCCTCGAAGGGAAACACTTTGCCAATGTGGAAGAGGTGAAACAAAAAACAGGAGAAGCACTAAAAAGTCATCATAATTGATGAGTTCAAAAACAGTTTTGAGCAGTGGAAAAAGTGTCTCCATAGGTGTATTGTATCAAACAGAGTACTCTGAAGGTAACTGAAGTTTAAAGTTAAATCCACAATTTTTTATAATAAATTTCAGCTTTGGGGGTGCACCCTCCTATATATACACATACATATCACACACATATACCCATACTTTTAGTAAAAAGAAAAAGAAATGAGTAAGAGGAAATTTAGGATAGTGGTTTTACTCTGGAGTATGGGATGGAAGATAATATAATGTGGGAAAAATGGAAGAAAATTACCTTTCCAAGGTCCTGGTAATATTCTAGGTTCAATAGTGGGAATCTGAGCTTTCATTATTTTCACCCTTAAACTGCAAAAATAAAAAAAAAAAAACTAGGCTACACTTGGGGAGGCTGAGGAAGGAGGATTGCTTGAGCCTAGCAATTCGAGACCAGCCTGGGTAACATAGCAAGACCTTGTCTCTGCATGTTAGGTTAAAAACCTCGCTGGGCGTCTCCAAAAATGTTAGGTCAGAACTGCTGGGGGTCTGGTGTAATCTGGTGCTGTACAAAAGATGCAAATAATTGCACAGAAGTCAGATCAGATAATACAGTTTATTTAGAAAGTAAATTATATATAGAGAGAGACAGGAAATTCACCTCCTAAGGTAGGGGAGGGGGCCAAAGCTAAGAAATCATGGTGGCCACAACTCAAAGAGCACATGACCTGGGCAGTGCTTAACGAAACAATGGTGAATGGCTAGAGAGGGAGAGGAGATTCACCTCCCCAAGCCAGGGAAGGGAGCCAAAGCTAAGAAAACATGGTGGCCATAGCTCAAAGAACACATTGCCTGGCCAGTGCTTAACAAAATAATGGTGACTGCTGTTTGAAGTTGAATGCCTTTGAAACCGTTCCTTTGATGGGGGCAGGTCGTGAAGGTGATTGGATGGTGGTCTGCTCCATGTCATCATGAAGGAACAGGTAAGCACAGGTACTGACATCAGGTGATGGACAGCTGGCAGAGGGGTGGGTCAGTCAAATGATTGCTGCCATGTTGATGGGATCTGTGTCAGGAAGGGCTGATTAGGTTAACTCGTTTACAAAACAATCTGGGGAGGGGCTATAAAGCAATTATCAATATATACTTCTGAGAAACCAGTTCTGTTCTTGGCTCGTGATTAGAGTGTAAATTAAAGTGAATGGCTAGAAAAACATGATAAAGCTAAGCAATGTTAAAATGGCTACCCACTGGGTATATCAACTCCATCTTGGTTCTTTCACTACAAAAAAATAAAAAAAGCTGGGCATGGTGGCATGTGCCTGTAGTCCCAGTTACTCAGGAGGCTGAGGTAATAGGATCACCTGAGACCAGGAGGTTGAGGCTGTGGTAAGTTGTGATCATGCCACTGCACTCCAGCCTGGGTGACAGTGAGACCCTGACTCAAAATATAATAAAATAAATGTTTTCAAAAATAGGTTTTTCTTATTTACTACTTTGGATAAAATATTAAAATTTGAAATTAAAAAATATTTTTCCAGAAAAAAATTAGCCAGGCATGGTGACACACACTTGTAGTCATTGTTGCACAAGAAGCTGAGGTGGGAGGATCACTTGAGCCCAGGAGTTTGAGACTTCAGTGAGCCATGATCATGCCACTGTACTCCAGTCTGGGTGACAGAGCAAGACCCTATCTCAAAAACAAAACGTTTTGAAAGGTATGCTTTATTTATATAAGTTATTCTTATGTAACTCACACTTCACCAAACACCTCTGGCTGTTCTTCTGAACTGGCTCTCCCAGTCCTTGCTAGAAACCAGGGTGAAGAGATGCCAGAGACCCTGGCCCTCTCCAGGTCCCATGCAGAAATGTGCTGGCATGGGGGGGGGAGTGCCTCACAGGCCTATCTAGGGAGCATTTAGCAGCCTAGAAAAGGAGTCAGACAGGAAACAGTATCAATGCAAGTCTGGAGGCCTGTGTCCATCTCCATCCATGCCCAGACACAGGCAGACAGGACCAGGTATGAACATGCCCGGGCCAGTGAAATGGCAAATCACAGAGCAGTGGAGTCATGATTAAGTAACAGTGTGGTGAGGGCACTAGCAGGGTAAATCGTCTTACCCAAGAGTTTTCAAAGCATCTTCTGTTTTGTTCTAAACCCAGAGCTCGCCCATCAATTTAATGAGTGAGTCTAAGCCCCCATTGCCTCCTGCAAGGCATTGCTACCTGTGGAATTTCATCTGCTTAGTTGACTGTGTGGTAGGTAGCACTAACATTTTAAAGACGAGGAACAGGCCCAGAGTAGGTCAGAGATTTGGTCAGGGTCATGTGGTTACCAAAGCACACAGCCTCCCGCTGGGCCTGTTGCCTCTGCATCCAGGACCCGTGGCACTGTCTCATGCCCACCTGGGTCTGTCAATGCTTCTGCAGTTGACTCTGGCACAC
>NW_007000899.1:0-1131 GCF_000164805.1 Carlito syrichta | reverse complement strand
CAACGTAGTCAGAGTTTGTCTCTACAAAAAAAAAAAAAAAAGCTGGGCATGATGGCACATGCCTATAGTCCCAGCTACTCAGGAGGCTGAGGTGGAAGAATTGTATGAACCCAGAAAGTTGAGGCTGCAGTGAGACAGGATAGTGTCACTGCACTCTAGCATGGGCAAGAGTGAGACTTGCTCAAAAAAAAAAGGGGGGGCCAGTAAATAATATTTAGTTTTGTGTTCTTCATCTCTCAGAATCACTGATACCTTCTGCTAAAACTGTGGACTTTATCCTCAGAAATATGCCCATAGATACAAACATCCAAAGTATGGTATGCCATTTTTAAGGGGTCACAGATCCCAAGATTCCCGCAGACCAAGCATGGCAGTTCCTAAAAAAGTTAAACAGAATTACTATATAGTCCAGAGATTCCACTTCTGGGTGTATGTCCCAAAGAGTTGAAATAAAAGTCTCAAACATGTATTTGTACACCTATGTTCGTAGCTACTCTATTCATAATAGCCAAAAGGTAGAAACAATCCTCATGTCCTTTGGTGAATGAATGGATAAAGAAAATGTGGTCTATACATTATTCAGCCTTACAAAGGAATGAAATTGGCATGTGAATGAACCTTGAGGACATTATGCTAAGTAAAACAAGCCAGACATAAAAGAACAGATACCGTGTTATTCCACTTCCATAAGATACCTTAGAGTAATAAAACTCATAGACACAGAAAATGGAGTGGTTTTTGCCAGGGGTAGGGTGAGGGGGAAACGTGGGTTACTGTTTAATGGATACATGCTGGAGTCCAGCTCCAGCCGGGTTCAGGGTACCCCAAAGGTGGAGACAGTGTTGGCGATTGGGGGGAAGAAGAGAGAAAGAGAGAGAGAGAGAGAGAGAAAAAGAGACTGGACTCCGGTCTAGTGCAGAAGCGATGTGTCTTATTGGGAATTACAATGGGTCTTTTATACACAAAGTCAGATGAGGGAAGGGCGTCCCCCACCCACCAGAAACCTTAATCCATGAAAACTTAATCAATGATTGCCTTTAAACCCTTTTCATATGATAATCTTAAAATCCCATAACAAAGGATAACCTAATCTGTGACTGACATATTCTATAAACCTTTTTCATCCTAAAC